>NC_039359.1:6963839-7249245 GCF_003573695.1 Papaver somniferum
GACTTGCATAATTCATTGGTGAAAACCGAAAATCCTAATAACCCGCTCTCATTTTGTTTACTGTTAGAATTATTATTATTTCATTTTGTTCCAAATATCTGAAAATCGTTCAAACATCATCTTGTGGATTAGTTATTTTTGATATTAATTAGTAGTAGTATTTCACACTCCTCGTGGTAACGACCTGTATTTGACATTGTTCTACTAGTTAGACATTGTGCACTTGCAGTATTTTATTGTAGGTTTCCCAACCTACCACAATATAAAGTATAATGCTTATCTTTTGAACTTCGTATATAAGACATCGACATAATCGTTTGAATGCTATTGTGATTATGTATAGGTATGAGGTGAAGATTTCTTCATAGGAAACAATGTTTTACATTCGTTTAAAGGAAGTACAATTCATAAACTTGTTTATGAATCGAAAGGGAAATCGCCTAGGTTTATTGGTATTGTTATCATTGAAAATATTTTGAATTACCAATATGTGTGTTTAGTATAATCGCTCATGACTTGCTTATATTCTTGATAAAATATCCACAAGGCCTGACTTTTGTATTGGTATGACTTTTATTAGTGAAACCGATCTTAAGTAATCACCCGAGATGGTATGATCGATTTGTTGTAATTGTATGACCAACTCTAGTCATTGGGGAACCGACCCTAGTAGGAGGTGCAATCACACACAGAACGGAGTTTGTTAACAATGGATTATCACAAGACGTCTTTAGAACTACAAACAGTGTAAAGATCCCCATCGAAACTTCGATCTAGTTTGAGTGAATCTTATATCAGAAGAGAAGATTCTCAAGCATAAACAAACTAGGTGCAATCAAAGTTCAACAACCGTTAGTCAATCAAATCAATCGAAAACTAATAATAAACCGCAATTATCTAGTTTTCCACCAACGGTACTAATAGATCTTCTCAATACCAAAGAATTCTTTAAACCGAGCGGCCGTAAGAGATTTCTCCTAATTAGGTTACTTTCCTCTCCGAATAGGCGGTTCTGCCAGTAACAGCATAACTAGGTAGTTTTGCTGGCTCTGAGGATTAGTTTGCTTGAAATGCAAACTTCAATATTTATAGATCAAGGAAGCTTGGACACCAAGAAATTTCCAAAACTGAAAATATTCTCAAGATATGCAATATATTTCCAAATTCGGTTTCCATAATTCCTGGAAATGCTTTGTCCAAATATTGACCGAAAATCTCTTAGAAAATCTCCAACTAGTAAATGCACATTACTAATTTTTATTTTTCTAAAGATATGCAAAACTAAAAACCTTAATTAAAAGATTCTTAATTTATTTCGATCCGGGATTCTCCTTTAGCTATTAAGGAATACCTTTGAACAATAAAAGATAAGCGTTACTACACATGTTCAAATTCTGTCGACATCTTTACTTTGTAAGTCCTTTTTCATAATTACAATCTTGGAACCGATTTTCCACACTTCCAAACAAGTTTAGAATTGGTTCATATGACTTCCAAGAACTATGTGATTGATTATCCTATCAAATCACCAAACATGGGTTTCACGGTTCTACCAACACAAGTTTCGGTTCTACCTCCATGTGGGTACTAGAATTAGTCATGCTAGTTACTAAAACTTGGTTGACTAGGTACTAGGATCGGTTCACACATATATATGGTATCTAACTTGTATTTGGTGTACATGTCCATAGGATCGGTTCCCAATAACTAAAAACGTGTTGCACATGTTTATAGGATCGGTTCCCAATAATTAGAAACTTGTTGCACCTCTTACAAGGATCAATTCCCCTTTGTGATCGGGATCACAAGATATTCAAGTTGATTGTGTGCAGGTGTTTATTGAAGATCTAAGAAGATTTGAAGATGAAGAATATTTTTGATTTGGGTTCATAATCTTTGGTGTGCACGATACTTGTGTCGGATGAAAAGGATCCAACTATAATTTGTTTATCTTTGTGATAAATTTGATTGATTAGTTGAGTAGATCGGCGTCAATACAATTCTTTGTGATTCAGAGTATTGATTGCAAAATCTTGACAATTACTTTGGTAATTGTTATTAAATAGATCTAACGACCTGACAAAGGAGTTTATTGGGATAAACGGAAGAGCCTTTTGTCGAACTCATCTCACTTGGTTGAAAAGAGTTGTTGTTCCTTTACTGTTTGGAATACGAACCAAAGGCATTGTTCCAAGTACGTGACTTATTGCAAGTTGGAGGTGCATGGATACAGACGGAACTAGGTGAACTATAAGTTTAGTTGCTTGGTCTCAACTATACGATGTTGGTTTAGATTTTGTATAGCGGCTTAATCCTGAGAGTATTCAATTCTGTACAAGGTCCCGGGATTTTTCTGCATTTGCAGTTTCCTCGTTAACAAAATCTTGTTGTGTCTTTTACTTTTCTATTTCCGTAATTATAATTGTTTTATTATAATTAGAAGTAAAATACACAAACATTAATTCCTATCTACTTGATAGTAATCCTACTGTGTTTGGTTCAGTCCGAACCTTTTACCAAGTAAACATACTTCGTTGTTGTATTGTCTCGATCTTGTATCCATAGTCAATTACACAATTTATCTTGTTGTCGTATTGTCTCGATCTCGTATCCATATAAGATCACACAAACTGTGAACCGATTAGTAGTGTCTCGCAGTCCATAGACAATCGCTTTCGGAGAAAGGACTTATAGGTGGAAAAGTTTTAGATTGAGGTATATTAGGGTACTTTCATCTTTTTAATTGGTATCAGAGCAGGCAAACATGAAAAGATCTGATCTGTGTTTGGTGCGATCCAACCTATAAGAATGAACCCGAGTTCTCATGAATCGACTTCAATTAACGTACCTCCAAGATTTAACGGAACAAACTATCTATGGTGGAAATCTGCTATGAGATCTTTTCTTCAATCACGAGACTTTAATACATGGATATTAGTGGTCGATGGTTATATTCGTCCAAAGATAGAAAATTCAGAAACTGAGTTTAAACGCTTAGTAGATTTTTCAAACGAAGAAAAGGCTCTTGCAAAGCAGAATTCAGATGGTTTGAATGCTATAATACATCCTGTAAGCCATGATCTACAACATCATGTATCAACATGTCAAACTTCGAAAGAAGCTTGAGATAATCTTCAGATCGTATTCGAAGGAAACACATTAGAGAAAGAAGCTAGACTTTAAAATCTTACATCCGATTGGAAAACCTTCAAATGGATGACAACGGCACTTTTGAAGAGTTTCATATTAAACTCTCTGAGATAATTAATGCTTCTTTCTATCTTGGAAAGACTATTTTTGAAAAGGAAATAGTATGAAAAATTCTAAATCGTTACCATCCAGATACGAGTCTAAGAAACATGCCATAATAGAAGCAAATGATATTTTTATACTTTCTCGAAGCTCTCTTGTAGGAAAGTTAAAGATCTTTGATAGAGAAATTCTGCTGAAAAATCAAACTGAGAAACGTTGCCAAGATGACAAGGTACCTGTTGAAAAAGAGCTTGACTCAACTATTGTGCTTCTAGTGCAACGAATTAAGGACATATTATCTATTGATAAACGTGTTCCTGATACATTATCGTTTTGTCATAAAAAGGCTTCCCAGCAGAAGAACTCAGAAGTGCAACAAGGCATATGTCTCCACTCTTGATGATATTCCATTAGAAGAATCCAATGGAGAAATATCTAATTGTAATGCATTACTTTCCAACTCTAACAGTGATGAATCATGTGAGTCTAATCAACTCATAGAAAAACTTGAGTTGGGAATTAAGGAAAATGAAAGGTTAATCCTGGTACTTGAAAACCTTTTGAAATTCCTATCAGATAAAACTTGTAAGGTAACATCTGAACAAGAAAAATTGGGTGAAAAAACAAAAGAATCATAAACTAGTTTTTCTGACAATATGACAAGTTCTTCATGTGGAAGAAATAACCACACTTCAGTCTTCCTTGGAAATAAATTTATCAAGGCACTTCGCAAGGGGGTAAAGATTTTGAAGTCTGATAAGCTTATGGGATATCAAAAGGAAATTGCAAACTCTTGCAATTATAAGAGAAAGAAAGAACATAAGGAAACACAATCTATTGTGTTTATAAGTCATCCTAAGGATGTTTTTGTTACCTATGGTGAGAATAATTCTCATCTCAACACACACTGATTGTGTTGATAAATGCATCCTCACTTGTTGCCCAAAATTCTGATTGTGAGGAAGCATAAATCTGGGCAGATTGTTCATGTCTGTTTTTTAAGTGAAAAATAATAGATATCTTTTATTTTTGGGAAAAATATATTCAGTTTTCATTGACCAGATTATCCTTTGATTTTCTCTCATC
The DNA here is from genome assembly GCF_003573695.1 of Papaver somniferum. Taxonomy (NCBI): domain Eukaryota; kingdom Viridiplantae; phylum Streptophyta; class Magnoliopsida; order Ranunculales; family Papaveraceae; genus Papaver; species Papaver somniferum. Next base: position 6,968,178 of record NC_039359.1, read on the forward strand.
TTATATACCTTCTTCTTGTCTGAAAGAAGATTATTTTTGTTTCAATGGAGAAACCGGTAAAAGAAGGGTCATCTCTTGATGATTTAGCACTTTGTGCATCAGTTATGACTGAAACTCGTGATGTCTCTCTTCATGATAATTCTCAAGATTCTCTAAGAAAACATATTCTTACTGTTAAAGGTTGCATTAGATATCATGAGCTGATGATAAAGGATTCAAAAGAAGTACTAGTTAATCTTCATTCTCAACTGTTTGAGATGAACAAATTATCTACTGAAAAGGGAAGTGCTCAGAAGAATTTGAATCCAGTTTTTGAAAGCAATCTTCGCAAGAATTGAGAAAGAAAATAGACATCAGTTTTTGGTTTCTTTCAATAATTATATAAGCTCTATTATGAATAAAACTATCTTATTTATGAATAAAATTATTATTTTATAACTTTTCTTATGATAGTTTTCGTTTACATAGCATGTGATTGAATGCTTTATCTTATTGCTATGTATGTTTATGGGATGTTTTGATTTCGGTTTTCATAACCTTAATATTCGATCTCATAATGTGTGAACCCTTATATTATGGGTGACTTTTTGGTTTAACAGGATTAAGTTCTACCCCATGTTGGTAGGCTTTATCAAATGATCATGAGGGGTTCTGATTGAAACAATATGTGAAAAATTCACAATATGTTGAATCGTTTTTGGTTTAGCATAAAAGTATATGTGTTTCGGGGTTTCAACTTTTGCATTACATAAGTTAAAACCGGTTTTCAACCTTTCTCTGGTAAAGGTTGGTTGTTGTTGTTCGTTTGTCTTGCAAGAGGATGACAACATATTGATATTTCGGTATCAGTTCTCCCTGGGAAAATGCAAACATTATTGGCGAAGAGGATGCGAAATTTGAGGTAACGACTTTGTTAGTTAATCATTTTCCTGTTTAAGAAAAGCCTGATTTTATTGCATATATTTATTGCTTTTGCTTAACAAAATCTCGGTACAAATGATGTTTATTCCATTGTTTGTGTATGGATGTGTATGTGATTCAATTGTTTCCGGTTAAGAAAAAATATTGTTATCTTGCTTTATTGTTTGGTATCAATCGTTTAGGCTTACAAAATTTACGGTGCAATTGCGGTGCTTTAATATCTATGTTGTTTCAATTGCTTCCGATTGAGGCAAATAATTATGCAAGTTGATTTATTTGGTTTGTATGAATTGTTTATGGCTTAGCAAAAGAAAAGGTTTTCGGGATGAATTGTTTAGTCCAATTCGATTCCGGATAAGAGAAACTAAGTCATTTTGATCTTAGTTAGACTTATCAAAGTGGAGGTTTCGGTTATTCAAGTCTAATCGAATGCCTTAACAAGAAATGCTAGTTAACTAACCTAGTACTTGATAGACACATTTTTGTGTCTAATTTGTCCTCAATGTCAGTATTGTTGGAACTCTATTTTTGTACTAATATTGTGTTTTTATGTATTTTTAGGAAATAAACATTTTTGGAAAATTTGGCTCGAAAAGTTGATTTTGGTACCCGGAGGACAAGTGTTATTTGGACTCTCGCTTTTGGATAAGGGGCAACCTAATTACTAAGGGCACCACCAGAACACCTTCTCAAATTCAAATTAATTTTTTGGCGGGAAAAATAGGTTCATCAACTGGCAGATTTTCAATCGACAAAATGAAGGTGTTGTGGTGCGATTCAATGGCTCAAACTTGGTAGGAAGATGTGATATATCTTAAGAAACACATTTATGGCATCTAATTCGATCGGATTTGGCTGGATAATCACCAGGTGATGAAAACATCAAGAACAGTTTTGGCGGGAAAAAAGTGTCTTGAACTGCCGTGACTAGGGTTGATGATTCGAAGGTGTTACAGTGAGATTCAATGGCCCAAATTAAATGGGTTTGTTCCTAGGGCCTAGACAGAGCTGGTATGGGTGTTGGATTCGGTCCAATTTGGTTAGATAATCGGTGGGAATCAAAACAGGGAAGATATTCTCAAATAAGGAAGATATCCTATTTTTAGAATTTGTGGATGGAAGAGACGTGCATGGGTTAACTCTATTGGCTGGAAACTTCTCCTAAAACTCAAGGATGACGCGTGAGAAGAGATAAAACATGGAACAATCCGTAAAAAATCAGAGAATTAAAGAAAAAAATATCGGGAATATTTTCATTCACTACCGAGTAATGGGAAGATTTTTTGGATTAATGGAGGAGATTCAATGGTTCAATTACGTATAAATATGTTCCTAATGTTCTACAGAGAGTCTGTCGAGAGTTTGGGGTCGAGAGGAGAGCTCAGGAGGCGTGAATCAAGAGTTTTCAGAACTCTGTTGTTGCTGCTCCTGCTGCTCGTGAAGAACAGGGAAACGGCGACGGTTTATTCATCCGTCGTAACAGTTTCTTCAACTGGATTGCAACATTTATCTTCATTGTAACAGTTTATTATTTTTTTATTTTTATTTTTATTTTTTTAAGTTTATTATTTTTTTAGAATTGTTTGTTCCTTTTTACGTTTCTTTTTGTCTTTATTTTGCAGGTTCAAAGTGAAAACTAAGGACTTGGAGAGGAAAAAGCTTAAAGCGAAAAGCAAAAAGAGAAGAAAAAGAAAGGGACAATTTTAGGATTTAATTTTTAATTTTTAATTTTTTTTAGAGTGTGTGAGGAAAACTGTAATTTTTTTTTTATTTATTTATTTTGGACTTTGGACTTTAAACAATTGGACTTTATTTTTTTTAACCCTACGGAAGGGTATTATTATTAAAAAAAAAAAAAAATTATTATATAAACTGTGTGCAGGGAAGGACGACGATTACTATATCGTCTCGGCCCCTCGGGTTCGCACACGGCATAGGAGTCGTGGCCCGAGTCGACGACAACGGTTCATCGCCCGTCTGGTACGGGAGGTAAGTCCAATCGAAACACCCGCGAATCTCCTGCAAGCGGGTTACTGTCTGCCTTAAGGTGATAATTGTTTGAGGACGAATTTGGACTGTTTTTAAATTCCTAGTAAAGGGCAAGGCCTGGCCAATACAAGATAAGGGTTCGGATTTCATCACCGTTCTCTTCTTGCCCGCCTTAGGAAAACGAAACCTAACGCGAACCCAAGCTTAAAATTTGGAATAGAACGAGACCGATAGGGTAACGAGCTTAATAGGAAACTCGTTCGAAAAATATTGGTTGCTCTTTAAGCAGACTCCAAAGTTCATGATGGTTTCTGTGAGTTGAATGCGTGACTGCGCCGCCTTGTGATAGCGGTGAGGCCTTGGGTATCAAAGCTATACTGAGCTTCCCTCGCCTCAATTCAACTTACTTTGACTCGGATTGATTCCAGAGGGGTTTGCTCAAATTGCAACGAATTCCCTTTCGAAAGATAGAAGCTGGTCTAGAAACAATCTAAGTGGAGCCATCATGCTTTTTGTTTGCTAGAAATCTTTAGGTTTGCTTTGGTGGAGTCGAGTCGGCCTTGTTTGTGATTGTATAGAATCCCTCTGTAGTTTATATTTCTTCGGTGATGAATCCTTTTGAGGAGACGCCACCTGCGATGACGTTGCGAGAATATATGTCTAGAAATTCTCGTTATCAAGAGACGTCTTCGGAAATGACTCTTGGTGAATATATGCGTGGGCAGCGATATATGGATACTCCAACTTTTATTGAGGAATCACCTCTAACGATCTATGAGAAATATTATAAACATAGACCATGTAGTTTGGAACAAAGATTGAGAATTCTTGAATTTCAAAAATTGTATCATGATGATGAGGATAGTGATGATGAAGAATCTGAAATATGTGGGAATAGTGATCAGGAATTTGTTACCCCAGTTGAGCCTTATAATGATTATGTTATTTTTGGTTCAGATCCTAATAATTTTAAAAATTATTCACCTATTCAAAAGGACGAGGATTTGACTAGAGATACCCACGTTTCAGACGATGTAGTATATCCTGTTTACGAAACCGATGATGGTTTAGAGGAACCAGTTTATCTTGAGATCGAGTCAAACAATTTAGAAACAATAGTCTTAGATGAACTCGTAGAGATTAGCGAGGATGAACCTGACTTAGAAAAATCAATTGCCGACCTAGAAATTAGGGAGGTTATGACAAGTCTATCTAGAGACGCCGAAAACTCTAAGTTTGGGGGTGAGTATCATTCTCCATGTTCTTTAACTCTTAGTAAGGTCCCTCACTTGGGACTTGACATCAATGCCTCAACCATCTTACAAGATTATCTTCATAATCGTTTTCCAGAACCTAATGATATCCAACAAGAGTCTCAAATGTTAGAAACCCATCCTCTGGTTGATGTGGTTAACCCATGCAATAATACCAAGATTGATTTTGTTTTCCCACCAAATAGTTTTCTTCCAATTGTGGGAACGTATAGATTTCAAATGTGTCACTTATTAAGTTCTGAGACTAAGCCTAAGTACTTTAGGTTAATGGAATCGACACATTTTCCTAAGAATGACCACTACTCTCACTGTGGTCAACTATGTAAGTCATATCTGATTGACTTAGAGGATCCGCAATTATTTAGGTTATTACTTCGTGATTCTAAGTTCGTATTTGAGTTTTTACAGACTCTAAGACCTAGTGATTCGGATCCCATCTATGAAGAAACGCAACCAATGAAAATATTCTATCAAGATCCTTTCATAGAACCTGAACCTGAACCACAATGGGACATAGGTATCTTCATCAGGAAACTAGATAAGGGTATGCAGTACATGTTCACTTTCTTGGGTTATTGTAGTTTCCTTTGGTCAGCTCTATTTAATTTTGAAGATCCACAGTTATTTCGACTGTTACTTTATGGTTCGAGTTGACTAATCCTTTCCTAAGTCTGGCTGAAGACTTTAAACTTAGCACTTCTTGGGAGGTAACCCAATATTCTTGCGACACGGTAATATCCTTCCTTATCTCTTTTGCTTCAAGTGGTAACAGTTTCTCCTTGTTCATGCTTTTAGTTTCATCTTTAGAACATTGAGGACAATGTTAGATTTAAGTTTGGGGGTATGGGAGAAACTTTTTAGTTGCATAATAAATAAACTCCAGAGCCTAGAAATTTACGCCTATTAAGGATAGCACTAACCAATCTAAGTGGATGGAAACATTTTTGTTTTAGGAGTTGAGGAACCAATCTGACTAGATGGAAACATCTATAGAGTCTATTCATAAAAGCACAGAGCTCAGGTGTTAGAAATAACATGATAGTTTCGCCATATCTTGTCGAGTCCTTTTCACTTTCTATTTTTAGTTTTCTTTTGTTTCAAGTGATTTGGTGGGGCACACGATTCAAGTTGTTACCTTTGCTAGGGTGAAATAGAGTGACTGAGTTACCTTTTCCAAAAAAAAAAAAAAAAAAAAAAAAAAAAAAAAAAAAAAAAAAAAAAAAAAAAAAAAAAAAAAAAAAAAAAAAAAAAAAAAGACCGGACCAGTTAGACCAATCGGAATAAGTATTAACACTTGGATAGCAATATGCGTGTGTTCTCCCTGTTTCCGTCGCCTAAGCAAGCGTGGAATGCAGGACCCGTGGGAACTATCGTGTAATCTGCTGACAAGAAGCATGCACTTGGATCCAAAAGATCTATTCATGTCGTTAAGTTAAAAAAAAAAAATGGTTATTGTTATGTGTAGTCAACTGCTGGTTCCCTTGTATTTGCCAGTTTGTTGATCTAGATTTAAGTTATTGACCACTGGTTCCCTTGTATATGCCAGTGTGTTAATATTAGTCAGACCGGTATCTCAGTCATTTAGGTTAGGTTCACCTTGGCAGAGGCCTTCAGACAGATATGGGAAACACCGTTCGCTTTTCAACCATCTACATTTTTCTTTTTCTATCTTCTTAATCTTTTCATGTGATTAGTCTGACTCCGAGTATGATGTCCATCGTGAAACTATCTTAGTAGAGCTCTGTCACTTATATGAATTATAGTATGCTTGAGTGCAAACTCGTGTACAACAATTGGAATTTCGCATCAGGGTTCTTCCTCTTAGAGTCAATAATTGTATGCCAACCAAGGAGGTTCTTTAGTGCTTTCCAAGGTTCTGCCTAGATAGCTAGGGTCTGGAGTATTGGTTTTTGTGGGTACACCTCTGATAAACCCACCCGAGATTAACTCGGTCACTTTTCAAGAATAAATTTGCTCGAGGACTAGCAAACAATAAGTTTGGGGGTATTTGATAGACACATTTTTGTGTCTAATTTGTCCTCAATGTCAGTATTGTTGGAACTCTATTTTTGTACTAATATTGTGTTTTTATGTATTTTTAGGAAATAAACATTTTTGGAAAATTTGGCTCGAAAAGTTGATTTTGGTACCCGGAGGACAAGTGTTATTTGGACTCTCGCTTTTGGATAAGGGGCAACCTAATTACTAAGGGCACCACCAGAACACCTTCTCAAATTCAAATTAATTTTTTTGGCGGGAAAAATAGGTTCATCAACTGGCAGATTTTCAATCGACAAAATGAAGGTGTTGTGGTGCGATTCAATGGCTCAAACTTGGTAGGAAGATGTGATATATCTTAAGAAACACATTTATGGCATCTAATTCGATCGGATTTGGCTGGATAATCACCAGGTGATGAAAACATCAAGAACAGTTTTGGCGGGAAAAAAGTGTCTTGAACTGCCGTGACTAGGGTTGATGATTCGAAGGTGTTACAGTGAGATTCAATGGCCCAAATTAAATGGTTTTGTTCCTAGGGCCTAGACAGAGCTGGTATGGGTGTTGGATTCGGTCCAATTTGGTTAGATAATCGGTGGGAATCAAAACAGGGAAGATATTCTCAAATAAGGAAGATATCCTATTTTTAGAATTTGTGGATGGAAGAGACGTGCATGGGTTAACTCTATTGGCTGGAAACTTCTCCTAAAACTCAAGGATGACGCGTGAGAAGAGATAAAACATGGAACAATCCGTAAAAAATCAGAGAATTAAAGAAAAAAATATCGGGAATATTTTCATTCACTACCGAGTAATGGGAAGATTTTTTGGATTAATGGAGGAGATTCAATGGTTCAATTACGTATAAATATGTTCCTAATGTTCTACAGAGAGTCTGTCGAGAGTTTGGGGTCGAGAGGAGAGCTCAGGAGGCGTGAATCAAGAGTTTTCAGAACTCTGTTGTTGCTGCTCCTGCTGCTCGTGAAGAACAGGGAAACGGCGACGGTTTATTCATCCGTCGTAACAGTTTCTTCAACTGGATTGCAACATTTATCTTCATTGTAACAGTTCCTTCATCCTCGTTTGCAACATTTATCTTTAGATTTGTAACGATTATCTTCAGCATAACAGTTGAGACTTGAAACAGTCGGTCTGTAACGCAAATGCGCTGTTGCATATTTCCTGTTTCATTGTTTTCTCTTCTTGTAAATACCAATTGAGCTTAATAAAATATTTTGAGAGGTATTTCACCATGATGAGCTAAATCCCAACACTGGGGCGATGGAGGAAGCCTTAATTCATCTATGTGGTAATTTTATTTAATTCTATATTTACTTTTTGCACTAATTTTAATTGAATTAAGATTTTAATTAATTATTTGTGATTTCATTTGATGGTTTATGCTTAGTCCTAGGGATTTTTGATATGCCATGCTTAAGAAATACAAGTAATATTTTATAAAATCTACTTTGGAAAATAATAGAGTTAATATTCATTTTGTTTTGAATTATAATTGCCTAGAATTAATTTCTGAACCATTTAAGAAATGAATTTGGCCGAATCCTAAGCCCCAGTAACTCTCACCATTGTTAATATTTTATTGTATATATTTATTTATTTTTTATTAAGTCTAAAAAAATTATCCTTCACAAATCCGAGAGTTTGAACCTCATTACTACAACCACAGAAAATATTAAATCAGTACTTCTCTTGCTTAAAAGTGAAAGGTATAAGTTATATGGATAATTAGAGCCTGAGGAGAAAAATAAAGTTAATACTGATCTTCATTTTGGTATTATCAAACAAGCGATTGTACTTGTGCAATCAGTTTAACAAAGGAACTAAGGTCCTTAGTATATTTTTGGTTTGCTAAACTATTAGGGAAAATTACTTCGGGCAATATTTCCCTTCGTAACATGTCAAAATAAAATTACTTTGTAGTTTCGGTTTTGATATTGGTTATCAAAAATGGTGTGTGGAACCTTCGTGCTTAACTCTTATAGGTTGCAAGTCTTATGAGATTTGTAAGATCCTTTCGGTTTGTCTTTTATTTGCTCGTACCTTTGTAATTTTGTGATAAGAAGGGGGATAAATATATGGAGTAAACAAGTGATATTGATATTGATTTATATTGATTTGGTATCACTAAAGGAATGTACAATGGTGCTTAAATGTTTTATCTAAATGAAAGAGTAAAGCATAGACTAAGGGGGAGTAGCATATCATATGATGATGGAATAACAAAGACGTGCAGATCGAAAATATACCTATCTTACCTTTAGGGGGAGTATTAGCTTTGTTATTATAATGTCAACAACGGTATTTAAAGGATTGAATTATACAGGTTATTGTGATGTTGAATCTGGGAATCAAGTGTATGTGTAATGAATTCTTGTAATTTGTTTATCCATATGATGTAAGATTTTTGTCAGTAAAATTGACAAAGGGGAGATTGTTAGAGCATATCTCGGTTGAACCCACCAAGGTTTGGTATGTCAAGTTTGGTTGTCATATTTTAGTGAATCAAAACTCATTTAAAGAGTCGCTTGATTATATGCTAGAGTCAACTTCGTATAGGTTAGCTTGAAAGTATTAGGATACGAGACATTACAAGTATTACGTGAAGACTTGAAGAATGTGAAGAAATAAGGAGCTACGACGACGACATCATCCTTCCACTTGAGGTTAGTAATATTTGACTTGAACTGTTTCATTCCCGAACATATATTTCAGGTCATGCATTTTAAAAACATAACTGCGAAGCTATGAATGATTATACTCTAGTTAGACGTAGTATTAAGGAATACAATACGAAGTATAACGCTTATCTTTTGAACTTCGTATATAAGACATCGACATAATCGTTTGAATGCTATTGTGATTATGTATGGGTATGAGGTGAAGATTTCGTCATAGGAAACAATGTTTTACATTCGTTTAAAGGAAGTACAATTCATAAACTTGTTTATGAATCGAAAGGGAAATCACTAGGTTTATTGGTATTGTTATTCATTGTAAATCTTTTTAATTACCAATATGTATGTTTAGTATAACCGCTCATGACTTGCTTATGTTCTTGGTAAAACTATCCACAAGGCCTGACTTTTGTATTGGTATGACTTTTATTAGTGAAACCGATCTTAAGTAATCACCTGAGATGGTATGATCGATTTGTTGTAATTGGTATGACCAACTCTAGTCATTGGGGAACCGATCATAGTAGAGGTGCAACCGATCACAAAAAGGGAATTGATCCTTGTAAGAGGTGCAACAAGTTTCTAGTTATTGGGAACCGATCCTATGAACATGTGCAACACGTTTTTAGTTATTGGGAACCGATCTTATGGACATGTGCACCAAATACAAGTTAGATACTATATATATGTGGGAACCGATCCTAGTACCTAGTCAACCAAGTTTTGGTAACTAGCGTGACTAATTCTAGTACCTCCATGGAGGTAGAACCGAAACTTGTTTTGGTATAACCGTGAAACCCATGTTTGGTGATTTAATAGGATAATCAGTCACATAGTTCTTGGAAGTCAGATGAGCCAATTCTGAACTTGTTTGGAAGTGTGGAAATTCGGTTTCAATATTGTAAGTATGAAAAAGGACTTACAAAGTAAATATGTCAACATACTTTGAACATGTGCAGTAACGTTTATCTTTTATTGTTCAAAGATATTCCTTAATAGCTAAAGCAGAATCCCAGATCGAAATAAATTAAGAATCTTTTAATTAATGTTTTTAGTTTTGCATATCTTTAGAAAAATAAAAATTAGTAATGTGCATTTACTAGTTGGAGATTTTCTAAGAGATTTCGGTCAATATTTGGACAAAGAATTTCTAGGAATTATGGAAACCGAATTTGGAAATATATTGCGTATCTTGAGAATATTTTCGGTTTTGGGAATTCCTTGGTGTCCAAACTTCCTTGGTCTATAAATATTGAAGTTTTCTTTTCAAGCAAACTAATCCGCAGAGCCAGCAAAACTATCTAGTTGTGTTGTTACTGGTGGAGCCGCCTATTCGGAGAGGAAAGTAACCTAATTAGGCGAAATCTCTTACAGACGCTCGGTTTAAAGACCTCTTTGGGATTGAGAAGCTCTATTAGTACCGTTGGTGGGAAAATAGATAATTGCGGTTTATTATTAGTTTTCGATTGATTTTATTGACTAACGGTTGTTGAACTTTGATTTCACCTAGTTCGTTTATGCTTGAGAATCTTTTCTTTTGATATAAGATTCACTCAAACTAGATCGAAGTTTCGACGGGGATCTTTAGACTTTTTGTGGTTCTAAATTCGTCTTGTCATAATCCATTGTTAACAGACTATGTTCCGTGTGTGATTCATCACAAGAGATTCAAGTTGATTGTGTGCAGGTGTTTATTGAAGATACAAGAATATTTGAAGACGAATAAGATTTCTGATTTGGGTTCATAATCTTTGGTGTGAACAATACTTGTTTCGGCTGAAATGGATCCAACTATAATCGGTTTATCTTTGTGATATATTTGACTGATTAGTTGAGTAGATCGGCATCAATACAATTCTTTGTGATTCAAAGTATTGATTGCAAAATCTTGGCAATTACTTTGGTAATTGTTATTAGATAGATCTAAGGACCTGACAAAGGAGTTTATTGGGATAAACAGAAGAGCCTTTTGTCGAACTCATATCACTTGGTTGAAAAGAGTTGCTACCGAACAGATTTGTTGTTCCTTTACTGTTTGGAATACGAACCAAAGGAATTGTTCCAAGTGCGTGACTTATTGCAAGTTGGAGGCGTAGGGATACATACGGAACTAGGTGAACTATAGGTTTAGTTGTTTGGTCTCAACTATACGAAGTTGGTTTAGATTTTATATAGCGGCTTAATCCTAAGAGTATTCAATTCTGGACAAGGTCCCGGGTTTTTTTCGCATTTGCGGTTTCCTCGTTAACAAAATCTTGCTGTGTCTTTTACTTTTCTATTTCCGCAATTATAATTATTTTATTACAATTAGAAGTAAAATACACAAACATTAATTCCTATTGTGTTTGGTTAAGTTCGAACCTTTTATCAAGTAAACATACTTCGTTGTTGTATTGTCTCGATCTTATATACATAGTCAACCACACAAGTTATCTTGTTGTCGTATTGTCTCGATCACGTATCCATAGACGATCACACGAAGTGTTAACCGATTAGTTGTATTGGCTCAACTCAGTCCATAGACAATCACTTTCGGAGAAAGGACTTATAGGTGGAAATGTTTTAGATTGAGGTATATTTGGGTACCCTCGTCTTTTAACTATTCCATCTTGAAAACGCGGGGGTACCAAAATACACCACCACGTTTTTCTTAGACAATCTGTATGGACAAACTCAATACAACTCCGAGATTTAAAGTCAATCAAGGAATAATATCTAGAGTTATATCCCTCTCTTGCGATTAGAACGATTACAGAATCAAATCCGTGAACCTAACCACAAAGATATAAATTGGACGGTACCAAATACCAATGTATAAGAATCAATCAAGTAGTATCCAATAAACTAGGTCGGATGTATCTACTATGATTGATCAACACACAACATGTGATATTTCAATTATAAAGATAAACAATATAATGCGGAAAAATAAACAACACAGACACCAGAAGTTTTGTTAACAAGGAAACTGCGCGCAAATGAAGAAAAACCCCGGGGCCTAGTCCAGATTGAACACCAAATTGTATTAAGCCGCTACAGACACTAGATTACTACCAATTAACTTCGAACTGGAATGTAATTGAGTCTAAAAGATATCCTACTGATTAAGGTATAGTCGCGCTCCTTACGCCTCTTGAATCCCAGCAGGACTTCACGCAATTGATTCTCTTAGACGATGTCACACAAACTAAGAGTTGCTTCAACTCAATTGAAGACTTTAAACCAAATCTGCCTCCCACAGATTAAGCCTATATATCATTTCCTTTTACAATCAAATAGTTTGATCAAAGGTGTGGAAATCGATAGCAATAGATAAAGTCTAGCTAACCTCAAAATCCGGACTTATGCAACCCGAAGTGAAGTCTAGATTATTAATCACCTTACAAGTATAAAAATTATTGAAGCACAAAGTTTGAGACGAAGAGAACTTTGTGATTTCTATCAATATTGTTCAAGTGATAAATTAACAATCGAACAGGATCAGAATACACACGAGTTATCAAGGAAATATAACTGGACATGGCTTCATGAATGCCTATGAAGACTTTGTAGTCGCTAAACCCTAAAAGGGTTAGGAAGAGGACAAATCTAGATACAACTAGGACACACCAAAAAGTAGTATCGGGATTCAAAGATCCCAGTTGCTTGAAATTCCTCTTTTATAAACATTCAAAGCATAAGTTGCTTTAGGTTTAAGCTAAGATAGATTTGGAACCAAGCAAACAATATCCACCATTAGATGATCTTTGAGTATGATTCATATAAAAAAGATATACACTCTAGTTAGGTAAAAACGTAATCGAACCGTGTACAAAGACTTTGTTCAACATGGTTATCCGAAATCATCCGGTTTGAACTTGAAAGCTTAATCTTCATTTTTATTTACACATAAGACATTAAATCTGAGTCACAATCATGTGATCAAATAAGTCTAGTGTTCTAGAGAATTAATCGAATGCTAATTATCTCGTAGAAATAATTTTAACGCACTTGAAAATATAATTTACATGGTTAGTAGGTGTACAAGGTACAAATACCATTGTCGTTCGTGAATAGGTTTAGTTACAGTTCGCGTACCGGTTTGTAAACATTTAACCAAACCGAGTTCCGGAGTTAACAGAACTTTTTAAGTTGAAGTACGTTTTGGAAAACTTAACACTGTCGTCGGTTCTGGAGTATACATAACTAAATCGGTTTTTGTACCGGTTTGGAAACACAACCGAGTTTAGGAACACAGAACTGTTTCAGTTGCATACCAGTTTGGAAACAAACCTGGTTCCGTAACCGTAGTTCAAAAATGGTTTGCATACAAGTATGCATACCGATACGGTTCACGAGTCAACCAGATTTTCATATGATTTAAAAAAAAATATGTATACCACAAATCTGTAAGTCGATATATATATATAGCTACTCTGCTACGTGTACGAGTACATGTAACACGGGTTCAGACATATAACAATTTTCTCAGTTTGTAAGACTGATACCACTGTCTTGTATCTGAATCTATAGTAGTTATATATTTCTCTCTAAATTGATGCAAAACATTCTTGAATAACATCAATGACACATATCACTGTTCCAGGCTATTTCCTAATGATAAACTTGAATCATGATTTTGATTCTGAACAATAAATTGTCCTTCACCGAAATTAATCAAATGTGAATAAATGTTCATTAAGCTTAGTTATTATATTTCGAGAATTAATTATCAAGATAAACTTGACTCGAAATTCTTGTCTATGTATAATAGTCTAATTAGTTATGCGACGTCGTCTCAAATGATAGAAAAGTGAATATAACTTGAGATATAGGTGGTTCAGTCTTCACTTACCTTTTGTTGATGAAGTTCTCCAAAGGCTTCGGTTGATCTTCGCCTTCAAATGATAGAACGCAATGATGATTGATGACTGTTGTGATCCACTATTTCCCAACTACCTTTCTATCCTAGTCTGAGACTTAACTAGTTGTAGACTAGAAATCAATATATAGTTTTGACAACTAAATTTGTCAACAAGCTTAAGATAGCAACACTTGTGAGTTCTACCGAGCAATGCTCTTATACATCTCAGAGTCACCGATTTCCTAACTGAAATATCCCCAGAGCAAAGAAAATTCTCGATTCTCGTTCCACAAGTCTTAACCACACTCATTGACCACTTATAAATTGTCATATTGTATACCGGAATACTATCTAAAACTGACTTAAGAATATTGAACTGTCTTGAAATGCTAACAACCTTTCCTTCAAAGTGGCAAACTTGTTCGGCATCATCTCCATAAAACCCAACACATGACAAGTTTTAACACCTCCAAGCTTCAATACTACCCTCAAATACTTATCAGGAAAATCTAAAAGTGGCATATGAAACTCGGCAGCAATCTGATTTCTTCTCATGTCAGTTATACCATCCACGTAGAACTTGTTTTCCATCTGATCCACCACTTGTCCTAATCCACCACTTGCCCTAAAGACATTTGATAATCCGGTCTTTATAATTACAACATTAAAATTTCCCATATATAACTGTGAGAAGATAAGAAAAATACAGCATCAGTAAAGTAAAGAAAATGTGTGTAGGCCGTAATGGGCCACCACCACAAGTAGACCAGAAGGGAACTTTTCGAGGAACGATTTTTTGGGCACTACTCAAAAAAGATGGGGGACTACTTTGTGTTACAAATTTCCACCCTACATTATAAGGGGTGTCCTAAAAGATTAGGGAAGACTAATCTGCCCTTATTATTCTAATTAAAATTATAACTAACCCTAATAACCCACTACCCACTAATCTAGCCCACTATATAAAACCTAAACTAAAAGAAACAAAATCAGTTTCATTTTGTTTTCTTTTCTTCTTCATATTCTTCTTCTTCTCCTCTTTTCCTCTTCTTCGTCAACATCGACTTTAATCGTCGATTCGAAAAAATTTCATCGTCGATTAATCAATCTTCATAAGCAAGCAAACACCCAGACTTCCAGGATTGAGTCCGGGACTCCCACATATAATGAATCTCCCAAAAGAATTGCTAAAATTTAAAGAACTTGAAGCACCGTTGATAAGCAAAATCAATCATACAACCGCAACAAATAAGTCTGATTCATGTGAAATGCAAATCCGTGGGTAATTTCTTTCATACACATTCTTTTCAATTCGTTATTTGTTGAAGAAATCAATAGAAATTATTAAAACCCATTGAAAATGGTAGTTACGATAGATAATTCGGCTAGGAGAAATTTGTGTGTAACCCTAGAATTGCTAACCGAACTCCTAAAAATAAGAACAGTTCGGTGTGCTCGCAAAAAATAGACTGATATCTGTTCACCGAACTATAGAGTTCGATATGCTTGCAAAAAAATCTCTCGTAACCGAACTCAATTTTTCCTTTGAAAGAATGAGTTCCGTTTTGTCGATAATTTCTCTTGGTAACCGAACTTTTGAAATAGTTAGTTCGGTGTGCTCGCAAAAAAATCTCTCGTAACCGAACTCAATTTTCTTTTGAAAGAATGAGTTCTGTTTTGTCGATAATTTCTCTTGGTAACCGAACTTTTGAAGTAGTTAGTTCGGTGTGCTCGCATAAAAAACCCTCATAATCGAACTCAATTTTTCAAAAGTTAAAAATGAGTTCGGTTTTCTCGTTAACTTTTTTGGCTAACCGAACTTTTGAAATATTTAGTTCGGCTTCCTCGCAGTTTTTTTCAGGTAACCGAACTATGGACTGTTAACTTCGAGTGTTGCGTTAAATTTATTCTTTAGTTATATTTCATTTGATAACACAATATTTTCTCATGTTTAGCTAATACTTTGGTTTTTGTTCTTCAGGAATAAAGGAAAAAGATTGAGACAACAACTAGATGAGGATTTGAAAACTCCCACCCCTCGTGGAGCAAAACATTTAGATTTCCGAAAGCCTGGTGCCACATATGCTAAACATGGAGGGGGCTTGTTACCGGAAGTGAACCAAGAGAATGTTCGTGATGTAATTCAAGATGTCAATGAAGAGGTGATGGAGAATGCAATTGAGAATGATGATAAAGAAGTGAATGATGATGAAGAGGTTGAACAACAAAGAGAAGACGTTGAAAATGTAGAGGAAGAAGAACTAGGATCCGGCAGAGAAGGAGAAGGACAAGAGGAGGAAGACGAAGGAGAGGAGAAAGACGATGGAGAGGAGGAAGAGGAGAAGAAGAGGATGAAGATGATGAAGATGAGGAAGAAGAGGATGAATAAGAGCAAGAAATTGTTCTTTCTAAAGAGAAAAGGAAACTGAAGCCGCCTAGCAAAAGATACTCACACATTCCCCCTCATAATTTGTCTTTCCTTTGAGAAAGTTTTGTTCTTCCTATTTGTCTTTCCTTTATAAACATAACCCTTCCTCTTGTGGATTTTCTTGGGATCACCGCTTCTCTCACAAACCATTTCAAAGCGAGTTTTGCTTTCTCTCCCATTCAATACTAATACGCACATGTATTTTTGTGCATGTTGTCTAGCCCAACTCTTTGCATCTTCCGGAGTTGTGAATACCAAGTCATTCATGTAGTGATGGGATGTGTCATCGTACAAAATACCAACCGGGGAAGTTTGGTTTTCCATTGGTTCAATTGGATCACATGGAACCTACAAGTAACAGCACAACGTCAATACCATAAACATTTAACACTTAAAGTTCGGTAATCTAATTTTTTTATCGACCCTACCGAACTAAAAGTTCGGTTATGCAGTTTCCAGAAATATATTTGGGCCTTACCGAATTTTGTATTTAGATTTTCTATGTGAAAGTTCGGCCATGAAACTGAAAAACTCGATTAAACCGAAGTCATGGGTTCGGTTAGAAACGAATATACATATATTCTGCGACATAACCGAACAAAAATTTCGGTAACTTGGTATTGATATCGACTAAACCGAACTATGCATAAACTCTATAAAAATAGTTCGGTTACATGTTCTGGGGATTACATAACCGAACTCTAAAAAAACACCATTAACATGTAATTCGGTTACCTGCTTGTGCTAAATTTAGTAACCGAACTACACATTAAGAACAGTTTGGTTACCTCGCAAGCTAAATTTGGTAACCGAACTAGGTTGACCTAACCGAATTTTTCCAGAAATTTTGAGTTTGGCCAAATTTTTGCACAATTCAACCTACATTAACTAAATACGAGGCATACCTGAGTACCCATAGCTTCATCTTCAGGTTATGGATGATAAAATCCATCATATGTTTGGTTAGGTTGAGTTTGGGGCAAAAAGCTTTCATTATCTAACAAATAACTCATTTCCAGATCATTAGAAGTGTTGAAAAATACATTATGAGGTGAAGGGGGTTCTGATTCTGAGGATGAGGTATCAGCACATGAATCATTCAAATCATAATTACTAAACTCAAAAAAAGATTTTTTGGGTTCACCCATCTTCTTCTTCATATTTCCTTCTTCTTCTTCTTCTTCTTCTTCTTCTTATCTCTCAATAATAATGTTATAACAAAACAATCTCACAAATATAACTCACTAATTACACTAAGACTAATCAATCATCACACTAACTAAGTTTATCATCAAGGGTAAAGTAGGTATTTAAAAAAGATCAGATAAGGGGTGATTGAAAAATACTACCAATATCCACCCCAAAAACTTGAGAGTAGTCCCCCACCTTTTTTGATAGTCCCCAAAAAATCGTTCTTTTCGAGATGAGGAACCTGGGCTGCTGGGCATGAAACGTGGGTGTATAATTTGTACAACATCTCGTTAGGGGTAAGCATGGGCCGGTATGGACCGATTTTCACCTCATCCGCATCCAATCCAATACACTACGGATTACAAATTTAGCATCCAATCCAATATCCAACGGATTCTCATCCAATAGATGCACGGATGGACGGATTGGATATGGATAATCCAATTGATTTCTTTTAGTTATTAAGATTTATACTAAAGAAATAAAGTCAACATAAGTGACTTCTTATAGAACCTATACATATTCTATATGCGTATACAAATATATAAGTGTCATGGACAACACCCCAAGCAAACACATTAAAATTTCCTAGTTTATCCATCGTATTTTCTAAAACTATATAAATGCCTTTAATTTAGCGGATATGGATGCCCAACGAATTTTCAAGGTTGCATCCAGACCCGATCCGCCATCCATTAGATTTCACAATCTCCATCCGCGTTCAATCCATTAACGACTGGTCCGGACATCCATCCGCAAAAACATGATTGGTCCCCGTTAAATCCGCCCATCATGGGAGAAATGCTCACCCCTACGACTCGTTGTCAGACTCACTTGCTTGTGAAACTCCAAGATCCAAATTCCATCAGTTATTAAGGAATCTCACGAGGACTTCATCGTCATGGAGAAAGTAAGAAACTTGTGATCAGATTTTCTCCACCTCACGGTCGTCCCAGTCTCGTTTGGCATTATTATCTGATTCTCAGTCTTTTCCTTGCTCACTAGAACTTTCGGGTATTTAAAAATAATTATTCGGATAGAAATTAAACCACGTAGAACCAGAGCTTAACACAAAAATTTCACAAATTCCCTGTAAAATAAACCCTTATCAAATTTTACTAATCAAACTTTTCTTAACTTTTTTGTTCAAAAAACTATAATCTAAAACTCCGTTTCTTTCCTCCATTCTTCTGCTCCTTATATCCTCCTCACTACCTAATAACCAGTATACAGCTTGTATAGATTGAATTCAAGAGAAAGTATGGCTTCAACTTCAGCAACTATTCCAATACTATCATCAACTTTCATTGGTACTCAACTCAGTTTATCATTACCAACTCTAAAAACATCAAAACCACCATCTCTTCCTCTATCAAAAAGAAAATCTTTTATCTGCCAATCAATTCTAAATAAAAAACCAATTAAAACCCTTCATTCACAAGCAGCAATAGCTGCAATTCTATTCTCAATATCACAAAATACACCTTCTGCAATAGCCATTGATAATAATCCCCAATCTTCACCTCCAACTGTAATTCAAGCTGAAGCCATTAAACCCATTTCTCAATCTTCACTCCTTCCTCAAAACATTTTTCAAACAGCACCAAAAGTGTCAAATACACAAGACATTCCAGATGGTAATCAATGGAGGTATAGTGAATTTCTTAATGCAGTCAAAAAGGGTAAAGTCGAAAGAGTTAGGTTTAGTAAAGAAGGCGATACTCTTCAACTTACAGCAGTAGATGGTAGAAGAGCTTTTGTCACAATCCTAAATGATCCAGACCTTATTGATATTCTTGCTTCAAATGGTGTTGATATTTCAGTCTCTGAAGGTGATTCTGGTGGTGGGTTATTTAATTTAATTGGAAATCTTATCTTTCCTGTTCTTGCATTTGCTGGTTTATTCCTACTGTTCCGTAGATCTCAAGGTGGTCCTGGAGGACCAGGTGGATTAGGAGGACCCATGGATTTTGGAAGATCAAAATCTAAATTCCAAGAAGTTCCAGAAACTGGGGTTACATTTGCTGATGTTGCAGGAGCTGATCAAGCAAAATTGGAATTACAAGAGGTTGTTGATTTCCTGAGAAGCCCTGATAAATATACAGCTTTAGGCGCCAAGATTCCAAAAGGTTGTTTATTAGTTGGTCCACCAGGAACTGGGAAAACACTTTTGGCTAGAGCTGTTGCTGGTGAAGCTGGTGTTCCATTTTTTTCATGTGCAGCTTCTGAGTTTGTTGAATTGTTTGTTGGTGTTGGAGCATCTAGAGTTCGAGATTTGTTTGACAAAGCAAAGGCAAAAGCACCTTGTATTGTGTTTATTGATGAAATTGATGCCGTGGGTAGGCAAAGAGGTGCTGGAATGGGAGGTGGAAATGATGAGAGAGAACAAACTATAAATCAACTTTTGACAGAAATGGATGGATTTTCGGGGAATACTGGAGTTATCATTTTGGCGGCCACTAACAGACCGGATGTTCTTGATGCTGCATTGTTAAGACCTGGAAGATTTGATAGACAGGTCACTGTCGATAGACCTGATGTTGCTGGTAGAGTTAAGATTCTTCAGGTATGTTCAAGATAACTTCATAATGTGTAGTTTAGCTTTTGAGTTTGAAACTTCAGCTCATAGTAATAACTAAAGATAACTCTTCAATTGGTCCAAATACAAAGAACTCTATGACTAAGATATGACCAGGTCAGGTGCTGTACTTTTAGGGTTAGATTGCAGTTACAAAAACTGCAAAGCTGATTTTGGAGTGTGTTGAATTTAGGGTGCTGAGATAGTTAATATGCATTACTATGAAACGGTCTGTACCTTGTTTTTTAAGTTTGTTCCTAAGAAATAGAAAACTCTGAATAAACTGTAAAAGTTTGGACCAGAACAACCAGCTTGTAAGTTGTATCATTTCATTTTTTATATCTTGATGATCCTTGCATTTAGCGGCAGATCAGAATAACTAGTCCGTTGTAATGGACTCAAGTGGTTTCTTGTTCGAACCAGATGCATTTAATATGGAATAAATGCTTGCACCATTTATCATAACATATATTTGACTATACAATGATACACCATTTCAATTCCCCATAATTGATTTCAATTGTGGCTTGGAAAATTTTAGTTTACTGGATCCTCCTCAATCTGATCTGCAGTTAAGGTATTGAAAGTACTTGCACTTCTTCATTCTTTGTTGTTTTTGCGTTGACTCCCTCCAGTGTAACAGGTTCACTCTAGAGGCAAGTCACTTGCAAAGGATGTGGACTTCGATAAGATTGCAAGGAGAACACCTGGTTTTACTGGAGCTGATTTGCAAAACCTGATGAATGAAGCTGCTATTTTAGCAGCCAGGCGAGATCTCAAGCAAATCAGCAAGGATGAGATATCAGATGCCCTTGAAAGGATTATAGCTGGTCCTGAGAAAAAGAATGCAGTAGTCTCGGAAGAGAAGAAGAAATTAGTAGCTTATCATGGTAAATTTACCATTTCTTTGTTGTGTGCTTACTAACTTTGAATACTTTGTATACCCTTGGCGATTCGCAAAAGCAATGACCATTCACTCTCATAAGAAACTCCCTTATTGTCCCCTTTTCTGGTGCCACCTTGGTCTTCAGATAAATTGGTTTCTTCTCTAAAAATAGTTTGAACAATTTGCAGAGGCTGGGCATGCACTGGTTGGTGCTCTCATGCCCGAATATGATCCTGTTGCCAAAATCTCTATCATCCCTCGTGGCCAAGCTGGAGGTCTCACCTTTTTCGCCCCAAGTGAAGAGAGGCTAGAGTCCGGCCTATACAGCAGAAGCTACCTCGAGAATCAGATGGCTGTTGCCCTTGGTGGAAGGTATTTTGTTTCTTACTCGCAGCCGTTTTGTTTATTACATAAGTAGTACTTTCAGTGAAGAATTTTTTTCTCTCAGTGACTGGCAGACCTGCTCTGCCCCTTGGCTTCATACATAATGTGTCATAAATGAAATAAAGAACCTAGATATACTGGACTGATCGTTAGAGGACCTAAATGAAGCTCTGAGAAATAGTTTTTGCTTTGGTAGGGAACAGAGTACCTAAATGAAGCTCTGAGAAATAGTTTTTGCTTTGGTAGGGAACAGAGTAGAAGATATATATTTGAAACATTTAAATATGGTAAATGGAGGTTTTCTACTCTACCATTATGTGTGAAATATCTTTGCAGGGTAGCTGAGGAGGTAATATTTGGGACGGAGAATGTAACAACCGGAGCATCAAACGACTTTATGCAGGTTTCTCGGGTTGCAAGACAGATGGTTGAAAGATTTGGCTTCAGCAAAAAGATTGGGCAAATCGCCATCGGTGGGGGCGGTGGAAATCCCTTCTTGGGACAATCGGTAATTTAGTACTTTCTTAACTTTCTCTATATCAATCCGATCAGTAAACAGAAACAAAAAGAATTTTACTTCCGTATACAGTTCTCATTCTTGTTCCAAAAAAGTGATTCTGCTGCACCTGATCTTCTTTGCAGATGTCATCCCAAAAAGATTATTCCATGGCTACCGCTGACATAGTGGATGCTGAGGTGAGAGAGCTAGTGGAGAAGGCGTATACAAGAGCCACCCAGATCATTAATACCCATATTGACATTCTTCATAAACTTGCACAGCTCCTCATTGAGAAAGAGACTGTCGATGGAGAAGAGTTCATGAGCCTCTTTAATGATGGCCAAGCTGAACTTTACGTTTCCTAAATTACAAGGCGCCCAGCTGGTTCTATATCCAAATTTGTACTGTAATTTTCTTGTGTAATTTTCTAGTAAGATTCTGACATGAAAGAGAGGAAGGTAAATAATGAAGCACATACATAGATGTAAAGAAAAAAAAAAGAAACAGGTGTTTCCTCGCAATATAATACAATTTTCTCATTGAAGCCAATTCCCATATAAATTACAGATTTTGAGTGTGTTTTCTGTATCAATGATAATAGATAATGCATGGTGATTACATTATTAGCTGCAACTGATTCATATGAATTGTGATTATCTTCGTTGCCTCTTTTCTTCTAGTCCAGCAGCCTCATTCAACATGTCTGCTGCATCCTTGTCCATGTTCAGTTTAGCCAAGGCAACTGCCTGCATATAGAAAGCTGTGGGCCAATCAGGGTATACACATTGTGCTTGCATAGCATCCCGGAGAGCTGCATCTGGCTGGTCGCTGAGGAGATGGCAGAGACTACGTCTTGCATAAACGGTCGGTGAAACCATCGTCCCCACATCAATAAACTGCAAAAAGCAAACAAAACTTTAAAACCACAAGGAAAATAATGCCCTCCTCAATTTAAGGCGCAGTGTCATACAGATTTAAAGAAGGATTAAAAACATTCAATGAAATACCTGAGAGTAACAGTCTATAGCAGTTTTAAAATCTTTGTCACGGAAGGCGAAGTCCCCACGCTTCCTTGCTTCCAACATATCTCTCATTTGTTGTGTCCACTCTTGGAAAGATAACTGAATAAACCCACATCCAGAAAATCTCTTATAGCTTGCTACGTCTGTAAATTGTGAAGGATTCGTTCTGAACAAAAATTTACCTCATTAGTTCCTTCATCGTCTCTGTAGTGTGACGTCACCAAAATCTGATGGATAGCCGTTAGATCCATACGTTGACATGCCTCACCCATTGGGGAGAGCGGATGTTGGGGGGTTGCAGGGGCTTCCTCCTGCTTTGGTATGCCTAGCATCACATAAGATGGAACCTGCTTGCCAAGTAATTGAATTTTAAGCTCAGCTATATAGAGAGAGAATAAAGAGCCGATAGAGAGGGAAAAAAAAGAAGGAAGAGCTTACTTCAGGTTTTGGCTGAAGTGGCTCCAAAATCTCGACAAGCTTTTGCAAATTGGGTCTCTCTCTAGGTTCATACTGTAAACACTCAGAAGCAAGGCCAACAACCACAGTTGCCTCTTCTGTTGAAAATTTTCCCTCTAAATGTGAATCCATGAGGAGGAGGATGTTTTTGCCACGTATCATATCAAGAGCCTGCAAAGCAACCAAAACCGTGACACATAAATGCAAGATAGACAAGCTGATTTCTATATCAAACAAGAACTAACTTGAATCAATAAAAGGACTAGAAAGATAAGACATCAGTGTTTTTTTAGCTTCGACAGTCATTCTAAATATGCAAGGTACTCACATGACTTGGAGGGATATGCTTTCCACTAAGAAGATCCAAGAGAATCGTGCCACAGCTGAAGATTACACTTTCAGGGGTAACCCTTCCTGCAGAAAAGATAATTATGACAAGTGTGCAGGTAATAGACAGACTTGATATTGTATGTCAAAGCTCCAAATTATAGGAGCCATAAACCTCCGATATCTCAAAAGAGAACATGCTTTCTATAAGAGATTAATACTGTAGAAAATATGCTTTAGAACCAAGACAGATGAAAGAAATACATACCGTTCCTTAGATACTCAGGAGGGGTATAAGCAAGATTCGTGCTGTAACTCTTCCCGTCCCTGCTATTTTTCATAAGACCAAAACAAGAAAGCCGAGGATCGCCATCCTACAAAAACAAAAAAAAATCAGCACCAACATTGCTCGGTGATAGCCACACTTTCAAATCCCACGTGACCAATTACTATTTTGCCATCTCCCAACAAGAAATATGAAGAATAATGACAATACATATCACAAAAAAGAAGCATGTAACCATTAAATTAGACGAAAGGGATGAGTAACAAAACCTCATCAAAGAGAACCCGGTAAGCATTCAGGTCATGATACAGTTTATGCCCTTTGGTACTACAATACTCTAAGGCCTCAGCAATGTACAGAGCAACTCTTAGACGCATGGCCCACTCAATAGTTTGACTTTCCCCTGTCAAGAAAAGACAAACTTGGATTAAATAACAGATACAAGTGTAAGTCAAATCAACACGGAATTGTAATTGATTTTGAATTATGTTCAACTACACAGTTGAATTAACCTGTACTCTACCCCCCTGGCAAAATATAATTCTGACTCTTTTTCAATACATATCATTCAAATAGTAAAAGAGAAGTCATTCCTAGATGATAAGTGACTCTCTAGGTTCCCGGGGTGTCCGAAGAAGCAAGGTTGGAGTGACAAGGAGAGTAAGCACCTATGCATTTTAAAGATCCACTATGCAATTCATATGTTTAAGTTTTGGCACACTATTTCACACTCATATGCAATGTCTTAAAGGTTAAATGTTGAAAAAACTCGGCAAAACAGCAACTGCACTTTTTTTATGTTTTGGATTTGTTAATTGATTGGGAACATTAAGTTACGGACTGGAGTGATGTACTTGTTACAATGAAAGCATGTTCAGACTCATTGGCTGCCATTCTTAAAGATTCGGGTTTAAAGTTGCTAGGTAATGGTCCCAAAAGGAGATAGCCAGCACAACATTTGAGCCGATAAAGTTGATTTTAGGGCAGTGGTGTCAAAATCTAAAACAAACTGACAAAGAAATTGATGCACTCCTCTAAGCCAAAAGATAACACGTACAACAAATGAACAAGAACAGTTCATTGACCTTGTACATTATCTATCATATTCCTCTAGTGCATTGATTAGCCGCTGGAAATAAAACAAAACATTGACCTTGGAGAATTGATGACTAGTGATCTTTGACAATTTAAGACTAATTTTCCTCTTGGATTGTTAGATTTGCCTTACGCCACTAAAAACAATTTGACTTTTGTCTCTTTTTATTCTAATCAAATTCTTTAGTTTTGAATTCTGGCTTATACTCAGCTTACTTCTCAAGGATATTCTCTCAATACTATATTCAATTAGAACATCTATCCCTTCCTAACTACAAGATATAAATTTACAAATGGATTGAGAATCTTTAAGTTTGAAAAGGGTTTCTCCATGTCACCACAATCTTGCGTTGCATAATAATTTTTACTGCACTCTAGTCACTAAACTATACCTGGTATTAGTATAAATACCTTAAGAAAGTAATCAGAAAAGCCTAAAGAGAAAATGTATTCCACATAGAGCCAAAAAATAATTGACAGCCAACTTTGATAGTGAAACATTGCTGTAGTTTTCTACCAGACTTTTCTCAGATTCTTTCTTCTTCCGTAAAGACTACTAACATTTTCTTTTGCAACTCAAAAAAAGCTAAACATGGGCAGCTCTAAAAGTATCTCAAAACATTAAAATCAATCTAATCTAATAAGCACCTAAAAGTAATCTATATATGGATTCTATTAAAAGTTTATACCAATCTAAGAAACCCCATAGCCATTAATAACCAATAAAAATAGGAGCAATTTAACTTACAGTGAAATAAATGCTTTGCAAGGGTATCATTAGGCATATACTCAGCAACAAGCAATCTCTCATCCCCATCACAACAGTACCCAATCAGATTAGCTAGTCTTCTATGTCTCAACCTCCCAACCCCAGATGCTTCTTCCTGAAGAACACAAACCCCAAATTAAATCAATAATTAAGCATTGGAAATTGATAACGGAAAGAAAGAGCAACACCTACCACAAATTGTTTAGGATCAGGCCAAGCTAACTTAGTAAATTTCTTAACAGCGATCCAACGACGATTTTGAAGACGACCCTTATAAACAAGATTAGGGGCTTTTTCACCACTCTCTGAAACTATATAATCTGAACTGAAATTATTAGTAGCAGCTTTAAGGTCTGTGAAAGAATACTCAGAAAACACTGGTGTTGCACCTCCAACAACACCACCACCAACACCACCTTGGTCAGAATCACCACCTGTAGTGTTTATTATAGACGGATTTAATGATAACCCTCGATTTTTCTGCAGTTTTTCTGGATGGGTTTCTCTTAAAAATGACGATTGGCAACAACCCATCTCTCCAGTTTCTTCTTCCCCCCCCCCCCCCCCCCCCCCCCCCACAACAACAACAATTTTGCTCTTCTTCTTTTGGTGGGTAGTCTTAAAAGTGAATAACAATACAATACATAGAGAGAGAGATCGATGATTGATTGTAGTTTGGTTTTTCTTCTGATGTATCTCCTCTGAAGTGTCTGAAATGATTCTTTCTCTTTTGTTTTGTCTGTGCTGTTGCTTATCCGTCCGTGTGTGTATAGTCTGTAAAGAAAGAAAGAGAGAGATCTAAAACAGTGATGGAATTGAGAATCAAAAAATGAGATTTTCCTCTTGTGCTGTTTCTACTACTAGTAGAAGTAATCTCTCTATCTTTTTCTTGAGTTGCCTTCTTCTTATATCAAGTGTCGTTGGTGGTGGTGTTTTTCTCTCTCTTTTTTTGAGTTCTACTCATTTTCTCTTTATTTTCTTGGCTTTCTTTCTACAATGACTTGTCTCTCTCTCTCATCTCTGTCTGTCGTGACGAGCGGAGAAAAGTTTTTTCTATTTTTATTTTTATCTTCTATTTTGTTATGAATAAATTATCTACAGCCGTAGTACTTCACAATGAACAGTGTTGTGATATGAATCGACCATTTCTCTCATTTTATCAGGTATATATAATATGACGGAGGTCCATTCATTGTTGTCATCATCATATAAATGATGATGCGTTTACGTATAGTTTTCGTGGGGATGATACTGCCATACTAGACAGTGTCGAACCTACTTTTCAAGCTTCAATTACTCTCTCCTTATTTTTTTCCTCCTTTTTTTTTTTAAGAAAGAAAACGCAAGGTAAAAATATCTTACCAGAAAATTACATCCCAACAAGAGTTTTTACTAGGACCATACTGATGTGAGCAACTGTATGTCAGGGAGATAATGGAAAAACTAATAGCAACGACTGTGGGTGGACTTCATATAGAGACTAATCCTTTCGTATGAATGAGGACTCAACCGAATGAACGAGTGAAAACTTGAAAATAGAAGGGGACTGTCCCCGGTTAAAAAAGAGAAAGTAAAAAATTTTACCAAATAAGAGTATTTGTTTTGATCTACTTATGATTGTATTAGATTTTTTCCATGAAGCTTGTTGAACAAAAAAATTGGTGGTGTACTTGGTACCCTCTCTTTTTCACATACAACGATCCATTTTTTGTAACAAAGTAACTGAAAGGAATCCAAATCAGGAGAACTCTTTAGTGATAAAGTCTTTGCTTCTCTTCCTCTTCAAATTATATGTTATGTTTATTGATTTTGGAGTTGAATATGTGATTGTTATTATTCACGTGAATATTATTGTTGCTCCTATGAATATTATTGATGTAGTTTGAGTTCTTATGATTTTTGTTGATGATTTTGAAACAAGTGATTTTGTTGTTGTTGATCTTGTTGTAACATATGTTGGAAAAGAGGTATTTAAAACGAAATAATTGAAACATTGAGAACCAACTGATTTCCTTTACAAACGAATAAAACTCATCTTCCCCTTGATTCAAAGTCACAGAAACTAAGAGAAAAATAAAACAAACCCAACAAAGAAGCAATCTAAATCAAGACAAGAGAAAAGAGGAAAGACTAACCAGATTTTGAATCTAAGCAAACATATTCAAAGAAAAATACAACAAGCAAAGATCATAAATCTAAGAAAACCAAGAAGAAAAAGCAAAGGATGAAAATCAGTTGAGCATCTCCTGCTCACATATGTTCCAAAGGAGCCAATTTGAGCAGGAGAAAGCTCAAAAGGCAATAGGGTTTCGTTGGGTTTTTCTGGAGAGGGGAGAGGAACTAGAAAAACTGCACTTAAACACTCTAAAACTTTACAGATATCGTTGTTTCGGCAGATCCGATTTAATGGCTGGTAAGAAAGCATTAGATATTTGTAAACATAGTCGTCACAACATAATTGATTAACCTAAACTTTCTAACAAAAGCAAGTAAATCAGTTGTCCACATATGGTTATTACAAAACGATTTTCCGTTTTTAGCTAAGGCATTTGTAGCTCCATTGCCTGATCTATTTATAAACCTAAAACCAAAAAATTTAATGCAATCTTCTAGGAGTTGAACAACTGGTAGTAAGATGATGTTACATTTTCATTTAATTGTTTGATTCGTTCCTTGCAAAAAAATTACTTCCTCCATTTCTAAAGAATATGCAGGTTTCTTTTTTTGGGTATGTCAAAAAATAAGCTTGTTTCTATATGCGGAAAGTCAAATGTTATGATTTTATTACTATATCCGTTGGGGGACCACGTTTCTCTCCTCTTTCTCTAATAACAAATGAGTGGGGACCAAAGGATAGATTAGGAAAAAACATGGAAAATTGGCTCGAATGATTAGCTCTCTTAATTTCTGTGAAAACCAAACAAGCCTATTTTTTAGAAACGGAGGGAGTATAATCCTATGACAATCTTCTCGTAAAAAGAAGTTTTGGAGATGCTTCTCCCTTGCCCACTGAGCTGCATAAAAAAAGTCTTAAACTCTCTACCTCATGTGGACTGGAAGAGCATCTTGGTCCTACAACTGTTGTGACAATCACCTATTGAGTTTTCCACCAGAAAAACCAAAACCATGGTCGGATTTTTCTACACACAAAATGGAAACATGGAGATTGCATGGTGAAAATAATAATTTGTTTTACTTTCTTATACGAGAAAGGCAATAATATAAAATAAAACCTATGAGAAGTAGGTAACCAAGCTCAAAAGCTGCAGACAAACAACAACAACAAAAAATATAATTCTTAATAACATTTTTTTTTGGCGAACTCATAAACTCGCAGACAATCCAACCAGACACCTACAACTAAGTAATGGAACAACTTCCGCTAGATGTAGTGATTAGATCAAGATTAATTCTTTTCAAAGCTTTCTCGTTTCGAACCTATATCAATGGTTTGGATCTTGACCTGCTTGATAATCTCCTGGATATGAACAAGTACATCGTCAAAAACAACATAATTCCTGGTCATCCAGATTGTTCAACAAATGGTTGCTTGAATTTGAGATGATAATTCTTTACATATTATATGAATGATATTAAATTATATTTCTTTTCTTCTTTTTTTTTGACGGAAAAGGCAACTGTCTCTGATTTTCATTAAAATGAAAATTTGTTTACAATTTGATCGATTACATCAATGATCGGAAAGATATAAAAAGTACAACGTTTACATGATTCGAAATTGAAAGAATCGAATAATGAACTAAGTACTAAATAACCATAATCCGACAAGGAATTTGATGTTCTTCTAATGGTTTCATACCATTTTGTTTGTTGATTATCATAGGAATTTGATGCTTCCATATAAGCGAAGTAATATGCCCAAGTTCTTGCGA
Source organism: Papaver somniferum (assembly GCF_003573695.1). NCBI lineage: Eukaryota > Viridiplantae > Streptophyta > Magnoliopsida > Ranunculales > Papaveraceae > Papaver > Papaver somniferum. The sequence continues at coordinate 6,997,713 of NC_039359.1, forward strand.
TCAATTTCGGAATTTGTTGATCTTGACTAAAGATAACCTGATCAATGCTTCTCCGAAGTGATTCGCCCTTGATAATGTGCTCGTCAAATGTGTAGCACCACCAACAAATGCCTTCAAGTCCATTACAAACCACTCTAATAAGAGTGTATAGGAAATAAAAATGGCAAAAGTTTACCATGTTTATCAGAAAGTATAAACATAAAAACCTAATATGCATTGTTGAAATACAATTTATTTACTTACATATATAATTAGTTGAACCAATCTACCCGGATCTTACAGAAACCAAGATCCGGGCAGAAGTAAAATGATGATATTAACAAAGAAGATGAAGGAAATTGTTTAGAAGATGAAGATAAATGTCGGTTTTTTTAGATAGGATTGCAGAGCGTGGACCACTAACTTAGAATTGATATTATAATCTAATTCTTAATTATGGAGCCGATGCAGTCAAAAGGAACCCGAAAAACACCAACTCCGTTTAAGAAATAACTCCAAACTCGTGCCATAAACTTGCAATGAAAAAATAGAATCAAGTTGGATTCACTCATATGAGACATCAATTCACGATAAGCATCCCTTTCTTGTATAAAGTATACATAGTAATTAATCTTTTATATTAAATTAACTAGAGAAAGAAAATACTTTGTGGCCATGATCTTGACCAGACACTAAAATTTAATTTCAGATATTGGTTTTTGTTAGAGCACTGCTCGGTCGAACTCGCAGGCATTGCTATCTCAAGCTTGTTTGTCAAGTTTAGGTGATCAAAACTACAAGTCTTGACTTTTAGTCTACTTATATCTATGTCTCGGATTAGGATGGAATGTGTAGTTGAGCTTTAGACTTCACGGCGTTCATCGATTGAAGATGAAGATCTACTGAGGAGATCTTGGGGGAACTTCATCAACAAAAGGTATGTGGAGACTAAAACTTATCTATCACTCAGAAGTCTATTATATTATATCTCCTATTGAGACTAAGTCATATAGCTATATAGACTTTTACATTATACACATTTGATATTTCGAGCTGAGTTTAACTCACTTATATCTTTCTTGAAATCTGTTTTGGAAAGCTTTTTGCTTTAACTACGTTCATCATTATTCTTGACGAGTTTAGTTGGAAACAATTTATTTGTTGGAAACTAAATAATGAGTCAAAAGATGATCATATGAAAATTGCCTTGAAACATCTTATATGATTTGTGTGAGACAGTCATTTGATGTAGACTCGGAATGTTTCGTACTGATCATTCGATCACTTGAAAATTACTTATAAGCTAATAGTTTGTGTGAGACATCTATTGTCCTCTTTTAAGGATGTTTTAATAATTGAAATGGGAGTTTAAACAATTAACCATTGTCTGGATATAACACAGTATGCATACCAGTATGCAAACTGTTGTAGTATAATTCAGGTCCGAGAACCAAGTATACATATCAGTATGCGAACGGTTTTAATTGTTAAAGTCCGGGAACCATGTTTGCATACCCGTTTGCAAACTGTTTCACCTGAGCTAGGTCCGGAACGACAGTATGCGTGCCTGATAGACGCATTTATGCGTCTATTTTGTTCTCAATGTTCAGTATTGTTAGACTCGATTAAGTAGTTATTGTGTTATTTTGTGTTCTTGTAGGAAATTTTAGAGAAATAAGCCCTTGCGGCGAAATGGGCTCAAAAAGCAGTGTTTTACACCCCGGAGAAATGTACCGTAGGCACCCCAGAAATGCACCGGAAGCGTCCCAGAAATGTCCCGGAGGAACCCAGAAAAATTACTATTTCCACCCCAATTGATATTCGCACCCCAGCACTCTGGATAAGGGGAACCTTCTTCAACAATTTGAATTTGTGTTTTCGGGGGGAAATGAAGTTTTCAACTGGCAGAATTTTGATTGTCAAAATGAATGGGTTAGAGTGCGATTCAATCGCTGAAAATTGGCAGAAAACTGTGATTTGGCATAAGGAACAAAGTTTGGGTGGTGGTTTCGATCAAATTTGGTTGGAATATGTGTTTTGATTCTCGAGTTCAAAACAGGGCAAGCATGCACTTGAGGATGATAATCATGCGTCATGGAGAGTTATGGACATGTTCTGATGATGTGGAATGGCTCGAGCATCACTTTGGGTCGTGAAGAATCGATTTGGAGCGTGGAGGGAGGAAGTTTACGCAAGAAATTCCAAGTTTGGTAAGAAAATATTCGGAAAATATTGTTATTCACTGCCCGCATAATGAAGAATTATATTGGAGTTATTGGCGAGATTTGGAGCTGTTATTGGGTATAAATAGGCTCTTTGGGTCTACTAGAGAGGGTGTCGAGAGTGGGGAGGAGAAGAGAGGAAGCTGCAGAGGAAGAATCACCAATTCTCTATGATGTTGCTGTTGTTTGTGATGAAGATGAAGAACACGAAGAACAGACTTGCAAGAACCGTCGTTTATTGACAGTCGTAGTTACAACGCGCGACAACAACACTTCAACTTTTTATCGTTCCTTTTGTAACGGTTGAACAACGCCTTTGCAACAGTTATTTCTGTTGCGATTTTTCTGTTCAATTGTTTTACTCCCTTTAATCAACTTCTGAGCTTTATACATATATTTTGAGATTATGATTAATATGAGGAGCTAAACCCCAACACTGGGGGAGGAAGCCTTATTTCACACTTGGGTAATTATATTTAATTCTTTTCATGACTTTTGCACTAATTTTAATTGAAATTATGATTTAAATTAATTAGTTGTGATTTGATTTGATGGGTCATGCTTAGCTTAGATGATTTGATGTCCCATGCTTAACATTTACACCTAATATTTTGAGAATCTATCTTGACAATAAATTAGAGTCGATATATTTAATATATTTTTCGAGCTATTATTGATAAAAGAATTATTATTTGAACCTTAAGAAATGAATTTGGCGGAATCCTAGTCCCAGTACCTATCTACCAATTTGTCAATATTTTTGTATATAATTTTTATAAATCTAAAAATCCTTCACCTTCACAAGTCTTAGAGTTCGAACCATCCTTACCACTACTACTACAACCCCCGAAAAATCATTAATCATTATGGCGTCGCCGATGCGGATTTGTGCTTAGGTAGAATTTTTAGGTTTTTATTATTTATTTTTACTATTATTTGTTCCTTTTTACGTTTATTTTTGTGTCTTTGATTTACAGGTTCGAAGTGGAATACTAAGGACTTGGGAACAAAAAGCTTAAAGCTAAAAGCTAAAAGAGAAGAAAAAAAGACATAATTTTTTTTTTAGGATTTGTAAATAGGCTTTATTTTGCATAATTTTTGTAATTTTTGGACTTTTTATTTGGACTTTATTCTGGACAATTGGACTTTTTTTTTAACCCTACGGAAGGGTATTATTATTAAAAAAATAAAATTATATAAACTGTGTGCAGGGAAGGACGACGATTACTATATCGTCTCGGCCCCTCGTGTTCGTACATGACATAGGAGTCGTGGCCCGAGTCGACTTCAACGGTTCATCCCCCGTCTGGTACGGGAGGTAAGTCTATCGAAACACTTGCGAATCTCCTGTCAGCGGGTTTACTGTATTCCTTAAGGTGATTCATTGATTGAGGACGAATTTGGACTGTTTTTAAATTCCTAGTAAAGGGCAAGGCCTGGCCAATACAAGATAAGGGTTCGGATTTTATCACCGCTCCCTTCTTGCCCGCCTTAGGAAAACGAAACCTAACGCGAACCCAAGCTTTAAAATTTGGAATAGAACGAGACCGATTGGGTAACGAGCTTAATAGGAAACTCGTTCGAAAAATATTGGTTGTTCTTTAAGCACACTTCAAAGTTCATGATGGTTTCTGTGAGTTGAATGCGTGACTGCGCCGCCTTCTAATGCGGTGAGGCCTTGGGTATCAAAGCTCTACTAAGCTTCCCTCGCCTCGATTCAAATTACATTAGCTCGGATTGATTCCAGAGGGGTGTGCTCAAATTGTAACGAATTCCTTTTCGAAGGAATAGAAGCTGGTCTAGAAAACAATCTAAGTGAAGCCATCATGCTTTTTGTTTGCTAGAAATCTTTAGGTTTGTTTTGGTAGATTCGAGTCGGCCTTGTTTGTGGTTGTGTAGAATTCCCTTGCAATTAAGAATGTCAAACTGGTATGATAGAAGCCAATACAATGAGTATCAACCTGAATTTGACTATGGACATCATCAGTTTTATGACCATGGTGGGAATAGTAGTTGGGAACGCCAACCTTTTCAAGGTTATGGTTCATACCATAGTGAGCCCAATTACTATCCACACACGAATTGGTCTTACGAGCAAGAAAATCAGGAATATTATAGTACTAGTCATGCATTTTTGGAAAATTACTTAAAAACTAGTCCTGATTATGACATTTCTAAACCTGTTCAATCTCTAGAAGAAACCTACCAACAAGTTCGAAGGGAGTATGAACGTGCAGTTAGTTCAAGAGAAGAGAGTACACAACGGTCTAAGATATTCAATGAGACTTGTGAACGTATAAGTGTTACTCTCAGTGAAATTCAAGCACGTTTAGAGGCAGAAAATGAACAGTTAGCTAATGCTGCTCGAAATAATCTAAATTTCCAAAATAGTGTTTCCAATTCTACCCTTGATATCAATAGTGAATATTTTCCCAATCTAGAGGACGAGGTTAGAATAAAAGACACTACTTTAGATGAGGTTCATGATGATTATGATGAAGATAATATTGATGAAGAATCATACATTTGTAGGCATAGTGATCCGGAATTAGTTACTCCATTTGAGCTTCATAATGATAATATTACTTCTGGTTCAGATCCCAATAATTTTAATGATTATTCACATATTCAAAAGGATGTGGATCTGACTAGAGATACCACCGTTTTAGACGATGTAGTTCATGATCCTTTAGCCTACAGAGTATTGGACAATCCATTATTTGATGAACTTATTAATGGATCGGAGGAAGTAACTTTGATTAACACCTTAGTTAATGAGCCTTTATATGAAACTTTCTCTGATAATCCTTTATATGATTGTGATGATGGTTTAGAGGAAAGAGTCTACCCTGAGAATACTGTTTTAGAATCTAGCGATTTAGAAACACTAGTCTTAGAAGATGATAAACTCGTAGAAATGAGTGAGGATGAACCCAACTTAGAAGAATCTATTGACCATTTCCAGGAATCTGATGACCTAGAAATTAGGGAAGTTGTGACTAGTCTTTCTAGAGACATAGAAAACTCTAAGTTTGGGGGTGATTATCATTCTCCGTGTGCTTTAACTCTTAAGTACCCTCATGTAGGACTTGACATTTGTGCCCCAACCATCTTACAAGATTATCTTCATACACGTTTTCCCGAACCTAATGATGTCCAGAAAGAAGCTCAGTTGTTAGAAACCCATCCTCTGGTTGATGTGGTTAACCCAGGCTATGATACCAAGATTGACTTTGTTTTCCCACAAAAAACTTTTCAACCAATTGTGGGAACTTTTGATTTTAAGATGTGTCGGTTATTAAGTTTTGAGACTAAACCTAATCACTTTAGGATATTAGGGTCGACACATTTTCTTAAGGAAGACCACCTCTTTCACTGTGGTCAACTATGTAAGTCATATCTGATTGACTTAGAGGATCCGCAATTATTTAGGTTATTACTTCGTGATTCTAAGTTCGTATTTGAGTTTTTACAGACTCTAAGACCTAGTGATTCAGATCCCATCTATGAAGAAACGCAGCCAGTGAAAATATTCTATTTAGACCCTTTCATAGAACCTGAACCGCAATTAGCGATAGTTTTCAGGAAACTAGGTAAGGGCATGCTTTTCTTGTCCATTTTGTTGGTTCACTGCAGTTTCCTTTGGTCAGCTCTATTTGGTTTTGAAGACCCACAGTTATTTCGACTGTTACTTTATGGTTCGAGTTGACCAATCCTTTTCTAAGTCTGGATGAAGACTTTAAACTTAGCACTTCTTGGGAGGTAACCCAATCTCATGCAATACGGTAATATCCTTCCTTAACTCTTTTGCTTCAAATAGTAACTGTTTCTCATTGTTCATGCTTTTAATTTCATCTTTAGAACATTGAGGACAATGTTAGATTTAAGTTTGGGGGTATGGGAGAAACTTTTTAGTTGCAATTAGTAAACTCCATAGCCTAGAAATTTATGCCTATTAAGGTTTGCACTAACCAATATAAGTGGATGGGAACATCTTGGTTATAGGAGTTGAGGAACCAATCTGATTAGATGGAAACATCGAAAGAGTCTATTCATAAAAGCACAGAGCTCAGGTGTTAGAAATAACATGATAGTTGCACCATATCTCGTTGAGTCCTTTTCATTTATTTTTTATTTTTTTTCATTTTAAACTATGTTTCTCTAAGTGATTAGGTGGGGCACACGATTCAAGTTGTTACCACTGCTAGGGTGAATTAGAGTGACTGAGTTACTAAAAAAAAAGACCGGACCAGTTAGACCAATCGGAATAAGTATTAACACTTGGATAGCAATATGCGTGTGTTCTCCATGTTTCCGTCGCCTAAGCAAGCGTGGAATGTAGGACCCGTGGGATCTATCGTGTAATCTGCTGACAAGAAGCATGCGCTTGGATCAAAAAGATCTATTCATGTCGTTAAGTTCAAAAAAAAAAGGTTATTGTTCTGTATAGTCAACTGCTGGTTCCCTTGTATTTGCCAGTTTGTTGATCTAGATTTAAGTTATCGACCACTGGTTCCCTTGTATATGCCAGTTGTGTTGATATTAGTCAGACCAGTATCGCAGTCCATTAGGATAGGTTCATTCTGGCAGTGGCCTTCAGACAGATATGTGAAACATCGATCATTTGGTTAACATCAAAACCATCTACATTTTTATATTTCCATCTCCTTTTTCTATCCATATGATTAGTTTGACTCCGAATATGATGTCCATAGTGCAACTATCTGAGTAGAGCTCTGTCACTTTATATGAATTTTAGTATGCTTGAGTGAAAACTCGTGTACAACAATTGGAATTTCGCATCAGGGTTCTTCCTCCCATAAGCAATAAGTATGCCAACCAATGAGGTTCTTTAGTGCCTTCCAAGGTTCTGCGTAGATAGCTAGGGTCTGGAGTAAAGGTTTTGTGGGTACACCTATGGTAAACCCTCCAGAGACAACACTCCGCCACTAGGGCCACCTAGGGGTTCAAATGATTTTCCTTTCTAGAATAAATTTGCTCGAGGACTAGCAAATAATAAGTTTGGGGGTATTTGATAGACGCATTTATGTGTCTATTTTATTCTCAATGTTCTGTATTGTTAGACTCGATTAAGTACTTATTGTGTTATTTTGTGTTCTTGTAGAAAATTTTAGAGAAATAAGCCCTTCCGGCGAAATGGGCTCAAAAAGCAGTGTTTTACACCCCGGAGAAATTACCGTAGGCACCCCAGAAATGCACCGGAAGCGTCCCAGAAATGTCCCGGAGGAACCCAGAAAAATTACTATTTCCACCCCAATTGATATTCGCACCCAGGCACTCTGGATAAGGGGAACCTTCTTCAACAATTTGAATTTGTGTTTTCGGGGGGAAATGAAGTTTTCAACTGGCAGAATTTTGATTGTCAAAATGAATGGGTTAGAGTGCGATTCAATCGCTGAAAATTGGCAGAAAGATGTGATTTGGCATAAGAAACAAAGTTTGGGTGGTGGTTTCGATCAAATTTGGCTGGAATACGTGTTTTGATTCTCGAGTTCAAAACAGGGCAAGCATGCACTGGAGGATGATAATCACGCGTCATGGAGAGTTATGGACGTGTTCTGATGATGTGGAATGGCTCGTGCATCACTTTGGGTCGTGAAGAATCAATTTGGAGTGTGGAGGGAGGAAGTTTACGCAAGAAATTCGAAGTTTGGTAAGAAAATATTCGGAAAATATTGTTATTCACTGCCCGCATAATGAAGAATTATATTGGAGTTATTGGCGAGATTTGGAGTTGTTGTTGGGTATAAATAGGCTCTTTGGGTCTACTAGAGAGGGTGTCGAGAGTGGGGAGGAGAAGAGAGGAAGCTGCAGAGGAAGAATCACCAATTCTCTCTGATGTTGCTGTTGTTTGTGATGAAGATGAAGAACACGAAGAACAGACTTGCAAGAACCGTCGTTTATTGACAGTCGTAGTTACAACGCGCGACAACAACACTTCAGCTTTTTATCGTTCCTTTTGTAACGGTTGAACAGCGCCTTTGCAACAATTATTTCTGTTGCGATTTTTCTGTTCAATTGTTTTACTCCCTTTAATCAACTTCTGAGCTTTATACATGTATTTTGAGATTATGATTAATATGAGGAGCTAAACCCCAACACTAGGGGAGGAAGCCTTATTTCACACTTGGGTAATTATATTTAATTCTTTTCATGACTTTTGCATTAATTTTAATTGAAATTATGATTTAAATTAATTAGTTGTGATTTGATTTGATGGGTCATGCTTAGCTTAGATGATTTGATGTCCCATGCTTAACATTTACACCTAATATTTTGAGAATCTATCTTGGCAATAAATTAGAGTCGATATATTTAATATATTTTTCGAGCTATTATTGATAAAAGAATTATTATTTGAACCTTAAGAAATGAATTTGGCGGAATCCTAGTCCCAGTACCTCTCTACCAATTTGTCAATATTTTTGTATATAATTTTTATAAATCTAAAAATCCTTCACCTTCACAAGTCTTAGAGTTCGAACCATCCTTACCACTACTACTACAACCCCCGAAAAATCATTAATCAGTGCCCGTTTGCCAACTGTCGGACGTGACCAAAGTCCGGAACTTAAGTTTGCATACCGGTTTGCAAACTAAGTTGGTTCAAGTTCTAAAATCGGTTAAGTATGATTTCGTACTCATGAACAAATAAATTTATATATTAAGGAATGCAATCTTTGCAAACCTTGGCTAAATTTTCATGAATGGATTCTTTTGAATCAAATCCGATTTTTCTTCAATTGTGTATTGTATACTTTTATGAGAATATAAACAATTCAACAACTCTATGAGTAACACAATTAGATTCATTTGATTATATTTCATGGTTGATTGATCATCATATTTGATCTAGAAGTGTAATATGAATGTGGTTAATACAAAAGTGTTTATATGGCTAACTTCGGTTAACTATTATTGAGCCAACTCAATATACACGTTTAGGTACGGTTACCCATATCTAAATGAAGGTATATTTCATTTGTGTGTAACAAGCTAAGACCATCTAACGGTGGAGAAGTATTTCTTTGGTTTTAAGAAAACTTAGCTTGAATCTTAAATCAGGATTTCATCCAACGGTGAATATTGATTGTTTTGTTTCAAAGCTATCAAACCCTGATTTGAAGACTATCTAAGGGAGAACTCTAGCAACTGGAAAACCTAATCCCCACACCTCCTGTGTGATACTAGTTGCGACTAAAGTCGATTCTCCTTTAACCTGGGTTTTTCCTGAAACCATTATAAGTTAACGACTTAAAGACTTCATTGGGATTCTGAAGCCAGGCCCAACTATTTTCTCTATAGTTGTGTGTTCTGATCTTACTTGTTCAATCATTGAGTACTATCTTCTCTAAGATTTGCTCGAAATTTATTTTTGATAGGTAAGACATAAAAAGTAATCACAAAGCCTTTCGTCTCATTCTTTGTGATTCCATAATAACTTGTTATACTGCCATATAGGTAAGTTATTGTGAGGTGATTGATATTTCTAGTCTGTTCTTCGGGAATATAAGACCATATTATCAATTGGTTCCTCTTCACCTTGATTTATCAAAAGACGGAACAAAAACTTCGTAGGTACTTCTGTGGGAGATAGATTTATCTATCAGAATTGACTTTTCTGTGCGAGACAGATTTGTTTACAAAGTCTTCAACTTTGGGTCGTAGTAACTCTTAGTTGTAGGTGAGATCAGCTAAGGGAATCAAGTGCGCAGAGTCCTATTGGGATTCAGAGGCGCAAGGAACGCGGCTGTACCTTAATCGGTGTGAGACTTGGTTAAGGCTCAACATTCCAGTCCGAAGTTAACTTATAGTAGGCTAGAGTCTGTAGCGGCTTAATACAGTGTGGTGTTCAAATCTGGACTAGGTCCCGGGGTTTTTCTGCATTTGGGGTTTCCTCGTTAACAAAACTTTTGGTATCTGTGTTATTTATTTTCCGCATTATATTTGTTTATATAATTAAAATATCACAGGGTGTGCGTAGTTCAATCAATTGGTAAATCCGATATTTGGTTGTTGATTGAAATTGATTGACACTTGAACATCGATCTTTGATACCGTTCAAGTTATTTCTCATATCAATCAGGCTCATATATCTCTATCTGTTTGATTGCAGATTACATTGAGAAATGGAGATATATTTTCCTTGATTGAGTCTGACTGTCTAGTTGATTCTCTTGGAATTATATTGGAGTTAGTCCATACATATTTTCGAACGAAATATTGGTTGTGGTTGTTGTACCCCCGCTTTTTCAGTTTTGTTTCTCCAGTTCATCATGAAAAAACTTAACAATAAACTTTTCGGATTTACCGACATTTCATTTAATTTTGGCATCTCCATTACCACTAGAAAATCCCTCAGTGAGATAAGCTAAGCACACACTTACTTAAATTGAATATGAAGTAGTCTCTTCTAAATCCAAATTCAACAAACCTCCATTATTTTTCATTGTAACATGTCTATAACTTATCATTCTTTCTCCAAATAGATAACGTAAAGACAAGGACATTTAGTATCTAAGGTTCGATCATCCCACTGGTTATCTTCTTAAAATATAACTGTAATATTCTCTTTCGGACCTGAACATTGTATTTTTATTTGAACAACTGGAGATGATCGTGAATATTCATCCATACACCCGTGGGCCTGTTATGGAAATTTGATTCTTTGTCAATGCATGTGGATCTATACTCCGAGAAGACGATTTTCTACAAAGAATTTTTTTTTGGAATTGAAATGTCACTACCATTTAAAAATTAAAAGCCCTATTCATATTTTCAAGAATTTGACACATATACATTCCAAAGCTAGGGACGACTCAAAAGGAGCTGGGATCATGACAGCTCATATTCGTTAGTGGTTGGACGAATAAAGTATAAACAATGATATGCCTCAAACTAATTCCGAGGATTTTAATCACATTTGGTTTCAGAATTGCAAAAAATAACTTTGTTGCTAAGCGTACTCGGACAAAAACAACCCAAGAATGGGTGACCTGCTAAGAAGTGGCTGGTGGATAACCACAACGATGCATGTTAAAAATCCCACACGGTTGGATGATTGTAATAGATAAGTAGAGACAATAGTAATGAATGATCGATTCATTACATTTAATTATCCATTATAACATCCTGGTCAATGCTAGCAAAAACAATACAACTACTTCATTTTAGCATGAATGTTCACGTTATATACATTAATCTTTTTCTGGAAAAGTTTTCAAATAACCAATAAATGCTTTAACTTGGTATGAAAATACTTAGACAATTAATATCCTTGAATCTCTCGTCAAAGTATAACTTTTCTTCAAGAAGTTGTACTCAGGTCGCAAGAAGACCATCATCGACTTAGGACATCTTTATATATATCACGAAGTTTAGAAACCTGACACTGGAATGTTGCGCTGGCATGGACTAGGACACATTATTAGACATGCCTCTCAAAAATGATCACAACATTCCTCTTGGGTCTCGCAAAATTTTGAGTTACAAATATTTAGCGAATTACAAAAAATAGACAAACGAGTTGCTAACCATGCATATAAATTGAACCTCAAAAATGTGAAAAATAGCTAGGAATATTTCTTAAACACCAGTTATGCACCACCTTACAATTCTAGGCGAACTGGAAATTTTTAAAACACCGAATCAAGTAGTTAAACTTGGCTAACTCGTTCGAGTTCCTCAAAGTACTCTTGGCTCTCTAATTCTCCGGGTCAATTCGGAAATATCTGACGAGTACAAGTATTAACCAATTGCTTGACAAAATCCGAAATTTCCACTCAATATTATTTAGATTTCCCGAAAAACTCGTTCAACAGGAGGATGCTTTAACAATTATGCAACATATGATAAATATTGAAGTATACTTCGCTTGCTTGTTTTTTCTCTTGTTTGGTTCGGATATTGATTATCTATCTGAAATGTTGATTTTCTATTTAACAAGAAATATTCACCTTATATTTTTGCATCTTTCGGCAATATATGTAGCTTTAAAAAAATATATAAAAAACAAGTTTATCCTAAATAAAACCTGTTTAATGTCAAATAGCGAGCATTGCAATCTTCCGGTTCGTTAGAATCTGACTAGAGTATATTTATGTCTAGAGACATCAAATAATTAAAAATTTAATAGCAATGTAAGGATTGTACCAACCTAAATACCTTACCGGGTGAACTTTATACATCGACCACCAGTGTATATATTACTGATCTTTAAAAGAAAGAATCATAAGTTTGGAGTCGACAAAAAACGCTAAAAGAAAACGAATACATGATTGAGAAATATTGTTTTAAGGTTATCATGCTTTTCCTTTTCATACCATCAAAATATTTGTAAATACATTTACTTTTTTCAATTAAACTTTCTTTATTTGAGAATATAGCTAACAGGTTTGAATAACAAAATTAAATTCTTTTGACAAAACGTAAGCCATTAATAAAGTTAGTTAATTCCCACCAAAATAAACGAATGAAATTAATTGAGAATCAAATTTGAGCTTAGCATTAATTTAAAGTTACTATGCAAGGGACAAATGTTTTCAATCGAGTTGATGTTGGTGGGCACATAGAAAACGTCAAGACCTCAATCTAGAGAGGTGAAAGAACGAGGATCCTGTATTACTTAAAAAAAGGGTTTGCACATCATTTCATGCTCGCGTACTGTTTTTTCTTATTTCAAAGAGAGCTCGTCAATATTCTGCATAACCATTGTACTTTACAAATTGCACAAATCTTTATGTTTCTATGGTAATGTTAAAAATCAAAATTTTGTTGAGGTCAAACGGGTTTCTCCAATATGGTAAAGCACGACAAAATGAACAGATTTAGTTTTCTAGGACTCTACTAGTATTTTTTTTAATATAAAATATTTTGTAGGATAAAGATGAAAAATAAAATATAATATTTAAGTGAGATGAAATAGGATAAAGTGAGATAAAATAAAGTTGAAAAGTAGTAAAATAATCAGGGATTGTACTTGACATCAGTCCAAGTGTCTCTGGCGTTTTTTGCATGAACGCGCGTCATTTCTCCTGACGCCAGTGTTGGTAGAAATATCACCCGTCATTACCACAGACGTGGGCTGAATGTTCTGACTCAATGTTCAAATCAACAGATTTGTTGATTTGAACGTCCACTTTTCATGTTTGTTCATTCCATAGTGGAAGCAAAATGAACAAACTCCAAATTTGTTCATTCCATAGAAAATGCCCTAAGTGTAAGAATCGCAAAGAGGACCTAAAAATTAACCCATTACGTTCTTAATTAACGCACACAAAACGAAATAATCTATGTTCCCCCTCACACAAAACGAAATAATTTTCACCACTAACGGGATCCACTGTATTACAAATGCCCATGAAATGAAATTTATGGGAAGGTTCGTGTTTTTACTTATTTTTGATGGGAACCAGCAGTCATGCAGTTTATGGGGTTTAACTTGAAAAAGGACATCATGTTGTTGAAGTCTGTGGGTAATTACATGTAATCCGACTCCTACTTAATTATAATTATATACCACACTAATTAAGTCAATGATCTATAGATTCTATCTCACTCATTTTGTCTCTTTCTCTCTCAACACTTCAAGACCCCTCCTGGCAGTCTGGCACTGATCTTCATCACTGTCTTAATGGGGACATTGAATCATTTTCATAACTACAAAATAATGAGATAAGTTAAAGAAATAACAGGGTTATATGGGTATTGTATAATTGGCATTTGTTTGGTAAACCATCATCTAACTAAAACTTGGATCTATTTTATCTTTACAGGTATGTGAAACAACTTAATTAATATGGTGATCCCTTTCATGAGGTGATCATGGGTGTTGAACCTTTTTTTTTCTCTTCATAATACCTTAGGTTACATTCAAACTCCTTAAATTGAAGTGGATTTTGACAACTACAAGGTTCGAGCCCCTACCTCCTTAAATTGAAGTGGATTTTAGCAATTACAAGATTCGAATCCCTACCTTCCCAATGGAAGGGAGCATGTCAACCACCAAACCACTTGGTGATTGGCTTGAACTTTTGATATCCTAAAACCCGGAAGTCCCTTTTGGTTTATCATGGAAGATGGTGGGCTAAGCTTATAATTAAAATTTGGGTTCAATTCTTTTTTGACTTTCTTTTTCATGCAATAGGCAGGGTTAAACCCTTACCAACCTAGTCGATTTTAAAGAACACTTTAGCCATCAAGGAAAATACTCCACTTTATTAGGAATGCTATGATTTATTTCGCTAGGATTTTCTTTAGGTAGCCAAAAATAAAAAAATAATCGGACTCTAAAAAATCTTATGTAAATTGGAGATTTGGATTTAGAAAACTCAACCTAGATGGCCAGCTCCGACGTCTATTAAAATTTCAAACCAAGAAAACATTTCACGACTCCCGAAGCTAACATACCTACTAGGACTTAATACAAGTGTATTTAGTGGAAATTAGGAAAGATCGCATGTAAGTTTACAAAAACTGGCCGGTGTCACTATAGTACAGTGGCAAAATCATTGGGTGATGATACTAGTGACTTGAGTTCGAAACTCGCCAATACCAAATTCTTTACCGATTAAAAAAAATGTTTAGAGAGAATGTTACATTATAAATTCTAAACTAGAATGCTTTATAGGATGGGATTTGAAAGAATTTTGTGGAAAGTATACTGGGTTCGAAGTTCAAAAAATACAACATTTGGGAACTGTATTGACCTTGGTACCGAAGCCATAAATATAAACGTAATTGCACAAGTTTTAAAGAAATAATAACATATGTTTTCAAGATGAATACTACGAGACGATGAACGAAGTCAAGAAGATGCTCAGGAAACAATCATTACATTATCCTTCTTCAAGACATCTATTTTTGAAAAAAAACCAACATTTCGCATTCCAGCACCATTAAGACGCATGTACTCTGCGTCGGAACACGTAGTCTTTTCAACACATGCTATTAAACACCCATTTTAAAAGAATCAAAACGTTCACATAGTTTGAGAAAATCAACGTAACAGTTGGAGAAGACAACAAAACACATAAATAAGAGAAGACCACATAATTCGTCTACTCGCTTAGAAAAAAAGTAAGAATCCTTACCAATGTCAAAACATTTTCTTTGAACTAGTATGTAACCAAGGGAAAGACTAGTTGTAACTTCAACACTGTGTAATGCACAAAAAAATCTGGTTTTTTCCTATGCATACTCACTTCCAATTTCATAGTTTTCATCAATTAATCAACCACCTTACCATGAAAATATCTTGCTTTTGTTGAAAATAAAGGCATAGAGACAGAGAACAATGAGGAATAAAACGAAAGCAATAGAGAATTACACTGTCAATGATTGAAATAAAGAGTTTAGAATCATGTAACCATGTTTAGATATAAGCATATTGTGTTAATCACATTAGTGTACAAGTCCAAAACCGGGAACCTGAAGTATGCGTATCTGTATGCGTATTGGTGGTTACTGATGTCTGGGAAAGTATGCGTATCCGTATGCATACCGGCGGAAAGTTCACGTCCGTGAAAATCTGCTGGAGTTATGGAATGTGTTGAAGTATGCGCATGCATACGCGTACTGGCGTAACCAAACTCAAGTACGGCTACTCAAGTATGCGTACCCGTTTGCGTACTTGAATGGGTTACTTTCTAAAATCGGTTGTGTACATGAACTTAAACATTTATATAATAAGGAATGCAATCTTTGCAAACCGTGGCTATAATGTTCATGAATTGATTCAAGTGAGTCAAACCGATTTTGTTTCGATTGTGTTCTTGTATACTTTTATGAGAATATAGCAATTGAACGACTCTTTAACTAGTTTCATTTGAGTCATTTAAACTAGTTATAGATAAGATGAATATGGTTGATATGAGAGTTATCATATGGCTAACTTTGGTTGACCATTGTTGAGCCAACATGGGTGTACACGTTTGGGTACGGTTCATAAACCTAAATGAGGGTACATTTCATTTGTGTGTAACAAGCTAAGTTCGATCTAACTGTTGAAAGATATTAGATTGGTTGAATCAGGTTTTTCATCTAACAGTGAATGTTGAATGCTTTGTTACCAAGGTAACTTGGAATGCAAACTCTGATGTGAAAACTATGTAAAGGAGAACTATAGCAACTGGGAAACCTAATCCCCACACCTCCTGTGTGTTACTAGTTGCATAATCTAGAGTCTCCTTTAACCTTAGGTTTTCCTAAACCTTGTAGGTTAACGACTTGAAAGGCTTCATTAGGATTGTGAAGCCAAATACAACTATTTCTCATGTAGTTGCGTGTCCTGATCTTGCCCGATTATATCGTTTGAGTACTATCTTCTCTAGGATTTTCTCGAGATTAATTTTTCCGATAGGCAAGATAAAACGTGATCACAAACATCTTCGTCTCATCGTTTGTGATTCCACAATATTTAGTTTCGCCATCATACGATTTAGATTATTGTGAGGTGATTAATAATACTAAGCTTTTCTTCGGGAATATAAGTTTGGTTTGTCAATTGGTTCCTGTTCACCTTGATTTATCAAAAGACGGAACAAAAACTCTTGGGTATTTCTATGGGATACAAATTTATTCAATCTATAGACTTTTTTGTGTGAAACATATTTGTTTATCAAGTCTTCGACTTTGGGTCGTAGCAACTTTTGGTTGTGGGTGAGATCAACTAAGGGAATCAAGTGCGTAGTATCCTGTTGGGATCAGAGACTAAGTAGCGCAACTGTACCTTGAATCAGTGTGAGATTGATTAGGGTTCAACTACAGTCCAGTCTGAAGTTCATTGGTAGTAGGCTAGTGTCTGTAGCGGCTTAATATAGTTTGGTGTTCAATCTGGACTAGGTCCCGGGGTTTTTCTGCATTTGCGGTTTCCTCGTTAACAAAATTCTGGTGTCTGCGTTATTTCTTTTCCGCCTTATATTTTGTTATATAATTGAAATATCATAGGTTGTGCGTTAATATCAATCAATTAGAATATCTAACCTTTGGTTGTTGATTTATATTGATTGACACTTGAACATTGGTCTTTGGTACCGTTCAAGTTAACTCCTTTTATATCCAATCGGGCTCGCAGATTTCTATTTGTTGATTGCGGATTGAATTAAGAGTTACAGATATTAAACTCTTTGATATACTTTTATCCAGACTGAGTCTGACTGTCTAGTTGATTCTCTAGAAATGTATTAGAGTAAGACCTTTCATATTTCCAAACGAATTGTTGGGTGTGGTTGTTAGACCCTCGCTTTTTCAGTTGGTACCAGAGAAGGCAAACACATTAAAGAACTTATAAGTCTGT
Source organism: Papaver somniferum (assembly GCF_003573695.1). Classification (NCBI taxonomy): domain Eukaryota; kingdom Viridiplantae; phylum Streptophyta; class Magnoliopsida; order Ranunculales; family Papaveraceae; genus Papaver; species Papaver somniferum. Next base: position 7,015,230 of record NC_039359.1, read on the forward strand.
GTTTGTATAAATACGAGGATGGACGATATTATCTCTGATAAACGCATCGCCAGAAATAAAAATTTTGTTTCTATAAAGTCTATTAAAGAGAAAGATTTGTCAATCTCGAATATAGAAGAACCTTGTGTTCCAAGGAAACAAACATACATTGACAAGTGTTACCCTGACTACCTTACTGACGAGTCTGACTCTGAAGTTAAAAGGAATACAACGAAAGAGAGTACAGTGATTCTGAAACTTGTTAGAATCCAGGATGATAAAGTCAATCGGTTGAAACACAAAGTCAGTGTCCTTGTTGGTATGGTAAATGAGCGTGACTCTCTTCTAAAATCCTTTGTGAGGAAAACACCTCTGTATGTCCTTCATAGAACTCTCATGAGGAAAAACTCATAGAGGATGATTTGGAAATTAAACTTCTTTTGAGTAAACTCTCTATTCAAGAATGTTCCAAAGAGTCCGATATACGAACTGCTTCTGACATAACTGAAAAAACTTTTGGTTCAGAAGAAAAATCAAAATCCCTTCCTGTTGAGAAAGATGTGCCTATGAGGTCCTCTAATCAAGGAATGTCCACATCACATGGAAGGAAGAAACCCCCCAACGATGGTGTTGAGTTTGTTCTGTCTAGTCACTCAGGTGATCAAAAGATGTGTCTTCTTTGTAATTCAAAAGGTCATGTTGAACAAAGGAAGAAATCTAGGTTGACTGAAAAATCGATTATTCGTCTTCAACACACCTTAGATTTAATTCTCAAAGGTGTAACTGACATTCATATGCCTAAACCAATTGGTTTCAGTACTTTCCATGTGTATTGTACCAGGAAAGTCAGTTCGAGATGTTCTTCAAATATTCAAAAACTTAACAAACTCCCCAACGCCTTTCGTTCGAGAAGTACTCAAGGATCTTCTTCGATTAAAAAGGGAGAGTATGTTGTTCTCGATGTGGAAAAGGTACCAAAAGAAGGAAGCAAAAATGGCAAACTGAAATATGATCTAAAAATGATAATTAAAGGATACAATGAGATCATTAACAGGTTGTTAAATCGCCCTGGTCAAACTACTTCGGGTAAGAATAGAAACTATGCATGGTATTTTGATGATAGCAAATTTTATGAAAACTTTTCACATCATAACGGTTTTTCCTCAAAGATCAGGAGAAAGAGATTTAACCGTAAAAAACGGTCATTTGATGAGCTCAAGGCTCATACTTGTGCTAATTAGTCACAAGGTTGAAATCTCACTCACAAAAATGCTGGTTGAGTGAGATATAGTCAGGTATACTTGATGGCAAAGTGTTTTATGACTCTCTAGCTATTTTATTATCGCTCTTAGCTGGATTATCAATCACAAACACTTTTGCATAAGTATTTATGTTTGTCTTGTCAAGCTTTTGATTTCTTAAATTATTTTTGAAATTTTTTGCTTCAAAAATTGCTACTCTTATGCTCTAAATTTTCTCTCATATGAGTATACAAAATTTATTGAGCTAAGATCTGTGAAATTTCTCACATAGGCAAACATTCTTTGTTGAAAAGTTTTTTTAATTGAGTCTTTCTCTTCTTGAGTTGTTTGTGGATAAAGGGCCAAGTTTGTATTCGTACGGGTATCCTTGTTATATGTTACAGACCGACTTTAGAAACCCTAATCTCCTGGTTCTAGTGAAACCTTTTAAATACCAAACCCTGTTTAAGAAGTACGCATACTTAGGCTGCGTTTTCGTCAAGAATGGCTTCTCCGTCGGGAACTTGTAATTTTCCAAGAGGATTTCTTGATAAGGGTTATTGTCTCGAAGAGAAGGATGAAAATTCTCTAGTGGAAGTTGATGATACATCTTCTCAATATCCTGATAACTTCTCATATTTTGAGGATATGATGAAGAGATTTCTAATGAAGTTGTTCAAAACTTTATCGATCAGTTTAATGATGCAAAGAAGTTACTAGTTAACACTCTCAAAGATCTTGATGGGTTAAGAACCGAGTTGATAAATGTCAACTCTGAAATTGCTCTTATGAGGACACGACTTAAGGATCGCGTCAATGCCGTGTATGAAGATACTGTCAACTCTGTCAGTAAAAAACTTGAAGGTCTAGGTACCAGTGAAGCCTCCGTACCTGAACTCTGATCTCTGCCTGAGAAGTGTTTTTGATTTTTAGAATTGTTATTTTTGTCTAGGAAACTTCTTATGAGAATTTTTATTCTTGTTTAGAAGGATTACTAGGGTTTGGAATAGTCAGTATTGTGATTACACATAGGTAGTTCCAAACGTTTTTTCATCTTCATTGTTTTTAGATTTATTTATTTAAATTCTAAGTTATTTGTAAGATGATGTTTGCAATTTTAATCATTATGGTTTTATATATTGCAAATTGTTATGGGATATGTTGTTTACGTCCGTGAACCTTGACTGTCCCATACTTGTTCAAAAATTATCTCTATTATATGTCGGTATGAAAGTATTGATAAAAGATATAATGAACTTTTGACAAACAAAAGTTATGCCTTTTATGTCATTATGAAAATATTGATAGAAGAAAGGATGAAATTTTTTTTACAAGAATTGTCTATTTTATGTCATTGTGCAAATGGTGATGGAAAATAGAGTGATTTCTTGTTTATTCCGCAGTAGTGATCTTCCCGGATCCACATCTTTGTGTTTTTACTGTGTTGCTCCGTAAGTTCTCTTATGTCGTGCATGTGAAATTGAATTGATCATCTTGTGTGGTTAATTCTATTGATTTTTTGGATACAAATTCATGTTTTCATGTGATTTGGTTATATCCAATGAAATCCTTTTTTTCTTGTAAAAGCAAGGTCGCCTTTGTTGTTCTCTCGGGAATGACATTTTATGGAGGAGAGTTCATTTATGAACTTGTGCTTAATCGCCATATCTTTGTGGGGAGTGCGGCTGTGGAATTTTATAGGGGTTATCTTGTATCTTTATAAACTCCTTGATGAATGCATTTAGCTTCGGCTTTATGATTGCATCTAAATTTGTTGGTATGTTTCTTCTCTTTTGGTCATGAAGAATCTCTATGGAAATTTCACTAGGATCCCACTAGGTTTCGTAACTTTGCCAATTTTATTGACAAAAAGGGGGAGAATCAATAAGTAATTTCATAGTACAAATACATATGGTTTATGGATCATTATATAAGGAGGAGTGTTTTTCATATTGAGATGATGTATTGACTAAGGGGGAGTAATACATATCACCGTAGTATTATTGTCAAAGTTGTGATGCAATTGAACTTTGATGTTGTGTAATAATACTATGAAACTGTATAACAATGATAAAGAGCATTTGTTTTCTTATTGTTATCGCTGCGGATCCTCAACAACGATGATATTAAACTTACAACCTTTGGAATCATTGGAGTACTTGGAAGTGACGAAGATTTCGAGTAATGTTGAAGATGCCAAGGAGATCAAGCATTTGGATGAGAAGCTACAAAGTTTTTATTTATTTTGTAATCCATATGTATTAATAGTTTTGTCACTAAAATTGACAAAGGGGGAGATTGTTAAAGCATTGCTCGGTCGAACTCGCATGCGTTGCTATCTCAAGCGTGTTTGTCAATGTTAGTGATCAAAACTATGATTCTTGGTTTCTAGCCTATTTAGATGTCTCAGAATTAGGACATATATTGTGTAGTTGAGATTTATACTTCACGGCGTTCATCTCTTGAAGACGAATAACTACTAAGGGGAGCTTGTGGAACTTCATCGACAAAAGGTATGTGGAGACTGAAACCTATCTATCACTTGGAAAGTCTATTTCTACTCTATCTCCAATATTGAGACATAAGTCGTGTTACAATATAGTTTTTCATTATACACATTTGAGATTTCAAGCTGAGTTTATCTCGCTTATATATCTCTCGGAATATGTGTTGGTACTGGCGTAACCAAACTCAAGTACGAGTACTCAAGTATGCGTACCCGTCTGCGTACTTGAGTGGGTTACTTTCTAAAATCGGTTGTGTACATGAACTTAAACATTTATATAATAAGAAATGCAATCTTTGTAAACCGTGGCTATAATGTTCATGAATTGATTCAAGTGAGTCAAACATTTATATAATATAGCAATTGAACGACTCTTTAACTAGTTTCATTTGAGTCATTTGAACTAGTTATGGACAAGATGAATATGGTTGATATGAGAGTTATCATATGGCTAACTTCGGTTGATCATTGTTGAGCCAACATGAGTATACACGTTTGGGTACGGTTCATAAAATTAAATGAGGGTACATTTCATTTGTGTGTAACAAGCTAAGTTCGATCTAACAGTCGAAAGATATTAGCTTTGTTGAATCAGGTTTTTCTCTAACGGTGAATGTTGAACGCTTTGTTACCAAGGTAACTTGGAATGCAAACCCTGATTTGAAAACTATATAAAGGAAAACTCTAGCAACTGGGAAACCTAATCCCCACACCTGATGTGTATTACTAGTTGCATAAGCTATAGTCGATTCTCCTTTAACCTTAGGTTTTCCTAAACCTTGTAGGTTAACGACTTGAAAGACTTCATTGGGATTGTGAAGCCAGACCCAACTATTTCTCTTGTAGTTGCGTGTTCTGATCTTGCCCGATTCTATCGTTTGAGTACTATCTTCTCTATGATTTACTCGAGATTAATTTCTCCGATAGGCAAGATAAAACGTGATCACAAACATCTCCGTCTCATCGTTTATTATTCCACAATATCTAGTTTCGCCATTATACGATTTAGATTATTATGAGGTAATTGATAATACTAAGCCGTTATCCGGGAATATAAGTTTGGTTTGTCAATTGGTTCCTGTTCACCTTAATTTATCAAAAGACGGAACAAAAACTCTTGGGTATTTCTATGGGAGACAGATTTATTCAATCTATAGACTTTCTGTGTGAGACAAATTTGTTTATCAAGTCTTCGACTTTGGGTCGTAGCAACTTTTGGTTGTGGGTGAGATCAACTAAGGGAATCAAGTGCGTAGTATCCTGCTGGGATCAGAGACGTAAGGAGCGCAACTGTACCTTGACTCAGTGTGAGATTGATTAGGGTTCAACTACAGTCCAATCCGAAGTTCATTGGTAGTAGGCTAGTGTCTGTAGCGGCTTAATACAATGTGGTGTTCAATCTGGACTAGGTCCCGGGGTTTATCTGCATTTTCGGTTTCCTCGTTAACAAAATTCTGGTGTCTGTGTTATTTCTTTTCCGCATTATATTTTGTTATATAATTGAAATATCACGGGTTGTGCGTTAAGATCAATCAATCAGAATATCCAATCTTTGGTTGTTGATTTGCATTGATTGACACTTGAACATTGGTCTTTGGTACCGTTCAAGTTATATTCAATCGGGCTCGCAGATTTCTATTTGTTGATTGCGGATTGAATTAAGATTAGAGATATTAAACTCTTTGATATACTTTTATCTAGATTGAGTCTGACTGTCTAGTTGATTCTCTAAAAAGTGTATTAGAGTAAGTCCTCTCAGATTTCCAAATGAATTGTTGGATGTGGTTGTTAGACCCCCGCTTTTTCAGTCCAACGCTAGACACTCCATGACGATGGGTTAATCCCAGCGCAAACCTTACGGCACCGACCTACTACCGGAGCCACCTTAATGCTAGCAGCAGAACCATCAATGATATCGCTGTCCTAATGCTAACACTAATCCAAGTTATGGCGCTGGTACCTCTACTGTCACAGTGTGACCTAATGCCAACGCCATCCTTTGCTCTTACCACAACATCAAGCACTTCATTCTAATCAGATGTATCTCAAGTATGAGCTACCTACTTGGCATCCTGATCTACAAATATTCTACATGTGTGCCTCTCAACTGAGATCACTTAAAGACACCGCCGTTGGTAATCCATATCTATACTGAGTACCCAGATTACAACTCACCGGCTTTGAACGCAACGTTCACATCCTATCACTGAGAGCTCAACGCTCACATCCTATTGCTTAGAGCTCATCCCCCACAACCTATCATCAAAGCTCAATGCTCAAATCATGTCAATACGGTCTCCTCCTAGACTTACGAAAATTTAATTTCTTTTAATAAACTTACTATTTTCATTAGACTTGACATATTAGACATGACTCCACCGCTATCTCCATGACCATCATTTCTCCAGCTCTTCACAACTTCCACTACTTACGACTTACGAGGAATCAGTGTCTGTTCACTACAACTATAATTAAATGACTTTAATTATGGGTCACTTCGGTAAAGATGTATACAAAAATATAAAAAATGCAGAGTTGCAATTCCCGTCGAACGAAAAATAAAAACTACTTCCTTTATCTTAGTCAGATGGTTTATAAGCCAAAATATATCCTATGTAATTTTTAATACTCACTATTAGAGACGCTTAGAGCATCTCTAATAGTGGGTGTAAAAAATCCTATGTGGTTAAGACTTTTATGTAGGAGATTATACATATATAGTAAATATAGGACCCTCATAGTTAAAAATCCATCTCTAGTAGTAAAGGGTTTAATCCTTCGAATATTTTATATGACAAGATCTTAACGGTTTCTTTTTCTTTACCTAATTTCGAAAAAACTAAAATAATTGAAAATACGACGTGGAGATGCAAGTGAAGGTGTAAATAAGAATTTCTTTAACACCTTCATATTTATCTCATCCCTCCTATTTTGTACGATCCAATTATTGGAGATGGATTTATGTTAATTGGGAGTCTAAAATCTTACGTGTTATGGAAAGCAAAAAGATCCATCCTCTATCGAAGATGCTCTTAGAGAGTCGGAGACCATTCAAAATTTTGTAAGGAAATAGAACCCAGATGGGCTTGGTTGCTTAGTCTATTCAAAATTTCAAGATTCATGAACGCTTGCACAATGCTCATTGCTGGTGCTGGATCATGTTCATTCGTTTGTCTAAGGGGACAACGGGCTGTCATCATGTCAGCTGTTTAGAGCCCAATCAAAAGACCATTTCTTGGTGAAGAAATTTAACTTTGTAGGCTCCATAGGCGGCATTCAAGTTGCACTTCCATCCTGAGCACATACCAAAGATGGTTAGCGGTTGAAATTAGCTGTGCCTGAGATGTGAGAGGCAGTGTCTCCCTTGGGACATTGAATCTACTCTTGATGATCTTAACCGGCAGCATATTTTCTTTTAACCTTTTCCTCAACCTCAATTGGCAAAGATTGAATCATTTGACTAAGTGCACAAAAAATGCCGTGGGTTGCAGAACTTTTGAAGGGGTCATCCAAATTCAATGTTTGAATTATCCCTCTACACTGGAGCTGGAGTTAAGAATATGTAATCACTAATCAGTGCAGCTCCATCATATTTAGCATATAAGTCCGTCTCAAGCATTCCAGAGTCGCAACTTGCAATGATGATGATTATTACCTTGACCTGGTTTGCACAATCACAACAAGATCCAGCTTACCTGTAACGTCAACTTGTAAAAGAATTATGATCATAATTTGCTTGCAGAATTTCATTTACAAATTATTCAAAGAATACAAATGCAGGCCTATACAAATTACATCTCACTTCACTCACTAATAAACACCATGAATCAAAATCAAACAAAAGTAATCCAGCTTTTACTAGTGCGTGATAATATTAAGCAAAGAAACCCTAGTATTAATCAAACTTCTAAAGACTTTCTCACTTCCATTTTCAATCTCTTCAATACATTCATCTAAACATTCCAACTTTTCTAAAGCCTTGCTTCTCTCTTTTCTGTTTTTATCTCCTTCACCGTTAATTCTCAACTCAGATAAACTTTTAATGGCTTCTACAACTTCTTTGATTCCTTCTTCTTTGTCACTCGTTTTCTTTTTATTATTCCACAAGTTCTTCAGATTTTTCCAAGAATTTCTCTTAATTTCAATGGAAGAAGAAACTCCTTTAATCAAACACATTGTAACCATTTGTGTTACATCATTCACATCTCTAAGAACAATAGATAACTCAAAATCAGCAGAATTTGATTCCACCATTGTTGTTACAGGAATTAAATATTTTCCTGTAAATCTAACATTTGAAGATACAATTTTCATCATATCTTTATTCATTTTCTTTCTTTCTCTAGCATACAATGAAATCATTGATTCACTGTTTCTTCTTAAAGACATCTCTAGTTTCAACTGCTCCTCTTTTATTGAAACAATTGAAGCTCTAAAAATTCCATAAACATCGACGAACCGAAGATAATCTTCTAGAAGAGATTCAACCCATTCAGATCTACGACGAAATGAATCTCGTGTTTGTGATAGATGAAGTAGATCACCAAAAGAATCATGTACATTCTTAAGCATAGTCAAACCTTCATTCAGCCAAGCAGAAGTTTTCAAATTAGGATTTGCTTCCCAAATTTTGAGATTTTTAATTTCATCTTGAAGTTGAGAAATTAAGGGATGAGATCTACATGGAAGACTTGATGATCTTGTATGGTTAGTTTTTGGTGATGAAATTGGGTGTGAAAATGAAACACTTCTGCGAATTCTTGATGCCATTTTCGCTCTGAAAATGTAACTTTACAGAGGACTCTGTTTTTGCTTCTCTCTGTAGAAATTCAAGGGGTTTATAAAGGGAGGGAATTAGGGGAGTTGGATGGAAATTTTGTACTTTATTAGTGAAGTGTGCACGAGGGGGTTGACGGCTTAAGGGAACACCGATCCGGAAAATAATACAGGTGTCAGTATCGTGTGGTTTGTGGGGCTAACTAAGGAAGCTTGGTGAGGGGGGACACTTGTATTTACGAGTAGCTTATCAAGGTTTAGAGATTTGGGACCACAAGGGCTAACTATATAGAATAAGGAGACGAAAGTAATAGTTGCTAGTTGTAAAACGAGTATAAATGGCCAATCACTTCTCTCATATTTGAAGGGTCGTTGTTCGATGGAAGGATTAGGCATATCTTATTTTGAAAATTTGCACCTGTAACCTGTTAGGTTGGCTGAGTGCACGAGGCATGAATAGACTCTCCCACAGCCCATACTTAGGCCTATTCCGATATACAAGGTTAAAAAAACAATGTTTGGCATATCGGGTGGCATGACAAATCAGTTGCGCCATTATGGAAAAACAACTAAACAATAGAATACCTAGCGAATGGTATTAGTAAAAACGCTAGTGATAAAAAGATAAAGATTATATCGCTGGATATATTCATTATATCGCCAACGGTCGGATTAATATCGCAAACGGTTGACTCTATAGCGCCTATAAATACCGGACCACTCATACCTTTCACTTTCACACTTTCTCTTATGTTCTCTTTTTTCTCTTAAACATAATTTTTTTTAATTACTTCCGAAACAAATATGGGTAAAAAAATAAAAATAAAAAACAGAAAACTCAAAGGATCTACTTGCACGCAACCAGTGGATTAAATTATGTCGTGGATAAATAATATGAGTTTCAAAATGTTAGACAACTAGTCGGTGATGGTGCACTCTCTCTACACATATCTGGCCATCAAGAGCGAGTTAATTAAGCCAATCTAAAAGGTCGGTGGTCTGAGTTCCGTACGGTACTCCAGTGACTTCCCCATGTTGTTCAAGAGAGAGTCTGAAGATATCCTTGGTGGCATCTCGAAATCACAGGACTCAAATAATTCGAGCAATGGTGGAAGACTACAAATATGTTCTTTTTCGAAGATTTTGGATGCGGTAAGTTAATTTTTTCTTGCAATTAAATTTTTAGATTATGTTTTTTTGTTTTATAAAGTTCAACAGACTCTAATTATGAATATGTTGTTAAATAAGAGTTACACCATTAAATTTGTATATGTCAACGGGAATTCCATGTAAAGCAAACTTACTTCCATTTAATAGTCTAAATGGTTATCAGAAGATAGATCGAAAGAAAGACTCCCTTTATACTCAAATGATATAGAAGGATATAATGTATATAAACAAATAAAAGCACATAGTGGCTGGGTTGAAAAGTTTTGTACAACGTTATGCTAGGAATATGAATGAGTTAAGGTCAGATAACAAACCATATTTGTTTGCTTAGCATTATGATGAGCTCGAACGTTTGTTTGTATCGTGGAAAATAGGCCAATGTATATTTCCAGATGCTAGCTCAGTGATGTTAATTAGTTTTCTCGAAACATTATAAGATTTAGAGCAAGCACCAAGATATGACTGGGGACTCCAATTTTATCAGAAATTTGCATATCCCTCGGTAATTGCTCGACGCCAAAGATAGCTTAATGGTTTTTTTGGGAGTGTTGGAGGTCAGAACCAATATTTTTCACACTATTTATTTATTATTTTTACATGGAAAGTGTACTAAACAACAATATTATTATTTCATTATTGGTGGTATACATATTTCCACCTTTGTGAACCTTCTCTTCTCAATCCCACCAATGTTTTTCCGGTCATACGGAAGTACGATACCGAAAATTGAGAAAGAATACATATTGAAGATGGTCAACATATTATCATTGTTCAAAGGATTCAACAGTTATGTAGAATAAGCCTTAACCTTGTTTCCATGTCGCATCAAACGGTACATGAGTTCGAAGAAGAAGAAGCCCATAAAATGCTAGAGCTAAGCCTCAAGAGGATTGTGTTATACAATCCTGTTTCTGAAAAGGGTTTTTGGTATTATGATGAATGACTACTTCTTCAGTTGCAGAGAAGAACAGTGATATCCATCAACCCCTATCCAAGTGAAGAAATTTCTCGAGATGACTGGGAGAAATTGATAAGGGATTGGCATGAGTGAGAAGTAGCTGACAATTTTACCTAGGAGGCGAGTTCTAGAAATGACTACCTTTATTGGTTTAACACTACTTCCAAGCCCAATATTTCGATGCAACAAAATTTGGGTCGGATGGATTTCCCAGTTTTTGGTAATATTCCACTGGGTGATGAATTTCTTCCTTCCCAACCTCCCCACCAGAGACGGGCGACGCATTTGCATACCCTACTCAAGCGGGTTCATCGTCGATGCTGCCACATTTTCTTGGGATGTACAGACTGTAATTATATCTAGAGATATAGTTACTCATCCGATTGTTCCTGGTGTACTTGAACGGACGTATCCATACTGGGGGTGGATGCTACATCGGAGCAGTATCAAAACCAGTTGAACGATTAAACTACATGGATTTCAGAACTTCCACTTGACTCAGATGGAAACAAAGAGGGAAAGCATGATGTTTGAGATGAGTCTAGATACTCCGGTCATGCTGGTACAGAAGGTCGAAATCATGGTGTTACATGTCCAAGTCATGGTGGTAGAGGTTCGAGTCCTAGTGTGCGCTCAAGTAATGGTGGTAGAGGCATGATTCGTGGTGGTGGCGGTACAAGTGATGGTGGCAGAGGTATGAGTCCTACTGGATCAAGTCAACGAAGTTCTGGAATCGTCAAAGTGAAATAATTAGTTTAAGAATTCATCTATGCAGAATGTACCAGAAAGTTCTACTTTAAATGAAGTGTTAGATACTCAAGTAGTACGTGAAGGTGATGAAGACATTGATATGGATACAACTCCTGGACATCTGTTTAACCAATTGCCAACTGACGCTATGACTCCTGGTGGTGGTGTGAACATCGAAGCAGTTAGGCAAATGAATCTGTTTATCCCAATTGAGACATCAACATTTCAACCGTCTTAAGCTCATCCTCACCCATTTCAAGATTTGTATAATGTCCCCCTAAACGAACCCGTTGTTTTTCAAGGTTATAATGACGATTCTGAAAAAACTCAACCACCAAGTGAGTCTCAAGACGTGTAATTGGATTTTTTAGCCAACGATGAAATGGTGAGGAAAATGAGTAGTTTATGGATGTAATTTAATATAAGTATTTCTAATGTAATCTTCTTGTTTTATTAATGAAAAATATCTTTAGATTAATATTCAAATCAAAATTAGATTCCAATATTTCATTAAAAATGAACCGCAATTGCATTACATGATACATAATGAAAATGAAATCTCTGCACGTGAATCTTGTAGAGTTCGTAACATTCATCATGGTTAGACCAGGATGATCTAATCATGATAACCCAAGATGATCTAATTTTAGTTTTTCGATTGATAACCCAGGACGATCCCCTTCTATCCTACATAATTTGTGCATACTTTCTCACTTCGTTATTAATGAAACAATAACGAGGTTCAAGACACTCTTTAGTTCTTCTTGAATTTACATGACTTAACATCATACATCTTTGAAACACAATTTCCCATAAATTAAAAGTTGTTAGATTGAAATCTCCATCGCTTACAACTGAAATCCAACATCTAATTTGAGAAACATCTTCTTCTCGAGTGAAGCGAGTACTAGCCACGTCGTTTATGCAACCACTAGGCATGTTGAAATGAATTTGAAGTTTATTATGGTGTGAGTTGAAATGAATTTGAACTTGGGTATTCATAGGGGGAAATTGTAGCCGCTGGATGAGAAACTGTTGGGCGATGATTTAGTCAACGAGCGACAACAAGACTAGCGCCAGCGCTGGACTGACCATCGATCGATGTTAAGATCATATAGCGATGAAGATTCTATTGTTCGCTGGAAACTCCATCGTGTATGCCTATGTGGTATATTTGACACATTGACACATACATTTGTCATTTTAACATATCATACTGGATGCAAAAATAAAAAAATTTGCATTTCATATGTGCATATGAATAGGCCTTAAACAGTTCAAACGTTCAGCCGGTACAGTACATACGTACTTGCTAGAACGTAGTTACTACCACTTGTGTAAATCAGGACCACTCTATTAGATGCCTCAAGATGTGTGCACTACATGCACGAGATGATCATGCAGCACTTGATATTAAATCTATAAAATCAAATCAAAATGAGGATTCTGTATTACGTGTATTCCAGCAGCATTTGGTGATGCGTGCATCCTAAACGTGTTCATCAGCCTAATAAATTCAAAACTAATTAATTTAAAAACCCGATAATTAAGAGAACAGAACAGAAGAAACAAATTAGTATAGAAAGGCCTTCTAGCTAGCTTCTCTTTCGTTCGTATACCACCAGTACAACAAGTAGTTGTACCTCTGACATATATATCGTGGTTGTATTTTTAACATCAAAGCGTGGGGAGGATCCATGGCCAACCATGCCATTTCCTTCCTCTTTTGTCGTTCAAAGTTAACATCAAAGCACACGCTAAGACAAACAAGCATCAATGTGTCTTTCAAACAGTTTGAAAGGGTACTCGTGTATACAGAGTTCAACTGATCAACTTGTTTCCGAGTGATTACTATTAAAACTATAGCCAATTAAGTGATCGATCGCCATATATAAAATGTAGTTAAGGAGTACCAAATAATCAGCAGTCTGCAGTATCACCAATAATTAGCCGAGATTAACCATGGACTAGGGATATGAGTAATTTAGAACAAAAGAATTAAGAAGTTCTTAGTTTTTTTTTTATCAGTGAAAATAATAAGTTGCAAATTCCACATATCCTAGTCCATGGTTAACTTTTTCGGAAAATGGGTCATTTGTCCAAATATTTTTAAAACACGGTTCAAATGGACGAGTAGAATTTAATACGGGTGAAATGGACACAAAAAAATAGAAAGAATGAAACTGGATTCATCCTGGCTTAAACTTAGAAAAGGGTGAGGATGAAACTGGTTGCATCCTGATATAAATAAAAAATAAGAAAAAATATTTGAAAATGGGCAGGATGAAACTGTTTACATCCTGGCTATTTTTAATTTTTTTTTCCATTTAAACAGTATCAAATTTTACATGTCTTTTTCCCCTAGAAATTATTGATTTTAATCTTTTTAACCAATTTTATGTAACTTTTTTTTGGGTGTGCGGATCCAGTTAAATATGTGTCCGCTTACAGCAACAACGTCCAAATCAACGGGAGAAGCTCTCATATACCGTACTTATTATTAATCAATAACCAGATAAGAAACTACTCAAATTAATCGCCAAAGACAACTAGAATAAGAAACATTATCGTTCAGAAAACACAGACATCTAAGCTTAACTTGTGTAGACTCCACCTCACATCTTCAAGATTCAAGAAATAGATTATTACTTACGGGTGACCTCTCTAGAACTGTACATCACGCTACACAATTGTACTTGCATGGTTATGTCTCTTCTCATAGATAAAATAAAAGACATCATTTTAATATATGAGGTGCACACACTTATAAAATAATTTATGCAGGGCCTGAAATTGAAAAGGGTGTACACATTTGAGGACACTATTGATTAGCAGACATTACAGATTGGCAAGCTAGAACTTGTCCTTAGATCTCTGATCTCTAACTGCAAGTTGCATTGACTCTTCATTGCCTCCCTAGCAGTTTGTTTTTAGTTTAACAATATCCTTAGAAAAGGAAAAAGATCAAGGTTGCTTGCCTTGGTTCCTCTAAGAACAAATTAAACCGAGAAACTAACACATCCACCGGAGTACAATAAGTTGGAACACAAACTAACCACTCCTATGTAAGCAGCCACACAAAATGAAAAACAGATTTACTTGGGAGAACCAGCCCAAGACAAACAACTAAACAAGGCCACAGGCCTCAAAGCCTAATATAATAACAAACACACGGATTGTCATGCAGCTCAAAGCTCATGCAAGCATATGAACAGTCTGTGGTCTGCACACTAGTTAGCTATTTTCCAAAATGTACTTCAAGCAGTTAAGCATGTACTTGTATAACTATAGTTTGTCATACATACGGATCTGCATATAATGTCTGTCAGATACCCCATCTGGAAAATCGAAATGTCATTGAGGCCACCATGTTGCCCTCGTTACCTCGCTAGCTAGCATGCACAGTAACTGCCTAACTAGCTTAAATTCGATCATGAACTGGAGGATCCAAGCTGGTGTTACGGACAGTTAATCTGTTTTTTTCTTAATAAATTCAGATGATTTTGTCAGCCTTTTGATTTTGATCAGCGTTTATTTGATTTTATATTAACTGAACTGAAGTACTGGAACTATAATGGCTGATGTACTTCTTTGTAAGTGAACTGGACGGATGAATTTTTTTATTTATTTTACTTTTGCATTAACTTTGACCTAACTGTACTACAAAATCGATTTGGCAGCCCACTCTACACAAGCTGTGATGCCAATTAAGTGGGAAAGATTTCCCCAAGTGATTGCACACCTTAATGAGAAGCGTTCGTATTTGATTTTGTGTCCTATTTTGAGTTGTATATGTGGTAGATACTACATTCTGAATAAAATATTTACTAACAACCAATTTAAAATTAATATGCAAGATCATTTACATTAGATACTAGTTTTTTGAGTTGATTTAACGATCAAACCACCACCTTAGAGAAATTAATCAAAAAACAGGTCGATCTTTAACACATAATAAGAGGGAATCAATTAAAAGGATGTGGCGATCCTGCCTAATCAATCTTGTTTAAGTACGGAGATCCTTCTTTGAATAATGTATTTTGGCCATTTTATTTTGGAATTCAGGGCATAAGAGCTTCTCCAGTAGAATCTGTGCCACGATAAACGTCTAACTTGACATAGGAACACATCCATTTTTTTTGAGGGACGGGTCCAACAAGGGGCTAACGTTTAACTTGACGTAGGAACACATCCATTTTTTTGAGGGACGGGCACAACAAGGGGCTAACTGAGGCTCTAGTACATCCCCTAATCTGACAAGAACTTTTTTAGTATACATGTATCGGTGACTTTTGGTCTTGACCCAGTAGGTAAATAATACAGCTCATTACCAATCCCCCTGGTTACACTTGAACTGAATGGAAATTTTAGTTTTCTTGTTAGTTTGCCTCACAATCCCACCACCAATCGTCAAGGAATCCCATGCGTTTTTCACCTCTGCTGCGTATATCTTTATTGAACATCTGGATTTTTCACAAGACAAGCTTGACTGGAAACATCTTCTTCATACGACATAGTCTCAATAGCTAGAATGATGGTACAATTAGTAAAATAGAATGGTCCAGTCTTCACATACCTAATATAGAAGTTCTTTAAATGCCTTTGTCGATCTTTAGTTTTCAAGGGTGATCTCTGATACTCAATTACAATTCTAATTTATCTGAAACTTGACTTAGTAGACTAGAAATCAAGATATAGTTTTAATCACCTAACATTGACAACAAGCTTGAGATAGTAAAACTTGTGGGTTCAACCGAGCAATGCTCAAATAGTTTGGATGATGCACCATTGGCACAAGCAACATCAGTGCATGCTTTCAGCTCATTGTCGATGCGAAGTAACAAAGCTATAAATAGGATTGAATGGCCTATGTGCAAGTCCAAGGCATTTTCATATGTCTGGATAAAACTCGGAAGTTAGTGATCATCCAAAATTCATCAACATTAGCCTTTACGACCTTGCACCCTATGCAGAACAAGAGTAAGTTGGAACGGTGGAAGCTACGTTTATCACATCATGTCAGCAGAGTATGCTTGGAAAGGCAAAAAAAAATGTCCATTTACCTGGTGAGCTTAGAAACTTACGACCTGGTCAATTCACTTATGAGTAGCGCATCAAGGAGTTTCGGCCTGCGTGGCATAGCGAGGGGCGTAACTTTCCAGTATGTCGCAGTTGGTATCTGAGCAAGTTTCAGGATAACACCAAGGACAGCGTGTTCGACTCATCAATGAGTATTTTGTAATGAGACTACAAAATTTTCCTTCAAAGGAAAAGAATAATTGGAAGAGTAGGTCAACTGTTGCGCGTGAGAGAACTCGTAACTGCTATGCCAATTACTTTGCAAATTATGTTAGGATTAGTCTAGTGCTATGATTTTGGTAGGCCTTAAATGGAGACCCATTAGAGAGTTGGTGACCTGGAGGACCGTTTAAAATGGTAAGTACAAAATATGACTGATTATCCCCACCCGTTAGCTATAACGGTGTGCATTCTCAGGAGGCTAGTTTCGACTTACGAGTGACAACCCAAAAGACAGTTGGTTGTAACAAAAAGATTGCATCAGAGTATGGTGCTTACAGTACTATGCTAAGAATTTCTTGTCATAATCAATGACTTTTGCAAAACCGTGAACTTTGTGATTCCTTGGTGTTGCGGTATGGGACGTGCAATTAGGATCATGTGTTGAGATATATTTTTGGCAATCTTGAGTATTTGGTATGGAACACATGCTTAGGGAATCCAAATACATATTCTCGGTAGCGTTGTTGACTCTCTTGGGATTCCTAGGTATGCGACATGGGATGTCTATGCTCAGAAGGTTCTAATTGTTTTTTTATAATAAACTAAAGAAAACTTGTGCGATTTGTGAGCATCATGGTATCCCAGGAAATCCAAGTCGAAGATTGTCTACAATAGTTTTGGTTTTGGATTTCTGGGACGAAATTCTTTAAAGCGTGTAAATAACGTAACACCAAAACTTTTTGCATGATGCATGCTCAAAGATGTGTCACTGAATGAGATGAACATTTATCACAAGACTGTGTTACGCATTCAGTGCATGTTGGCCCAGAAAATAAATGGATCCACCATGGTGCATCATTCTAGTGGGATGCTAGACAGGAGCGAAACTGCACTACTGTGGTGCAATTCGCAAGTTGACCATTGTCCGAGAACTAAGAATGTGCACCTATGGTGCATTATCCGAAACTCGTTGACACGAAAGCAGGTGGGCTTGGTACATATCCGCTCTCCCCCCCCCCCTTTTATAGTAGAACTTTCAATAAGACATAATAAGGAAGGGGTGTTGGTTAAAGGTGCATTAGCAGAGATGCATCCTAAAGCTATAAAGCTTGGCTAGTATAGCATATATGATGCAAACGCATCATTATACAAAAAAATTTACTCGAGAGAGATTCATGATGCGTAGATATCATTATTGCGACGTTGCTAAAACAATAATGCACCACCATGATGCATTCCGAAAGAAAGGTAATGACGCACACTCTTGTGCATCATCTGTTAAAGACCCTTTGGCATATAAGAACTAGGCTTTAATTGGATTTGTCCTTACAACACGAGTTGGCTAGTTTCTAGTCCCAATATGGATGACTACGATCTGCGCTTGATATCTTCGAACCACGAATAAGGGTACGTCGGCAGTCGCAATGAGTTGCGGCATTATTGGTCCAGCACTTCGTCTCTCATATTATCTAATTGCGAATATATTACCATATTTTGATAGCTCATATCATATGGCTCGGCAATGCGATGTAAGAGATGACTGTTTCCAGACTTTATGAAATAGTTGTAGTCCATTACTTGGATGCTCATATGATCTGAAAAAGTGGGGGTCTAACAACCTCACCCAATATTTCTCTTAGCAATCTGTATGGACTAAGTACAATATACTTTAAGAGAATCAACTAGACAGTCAAACTCAATCTTAAGAAAAGTATATCAAGGAGTTATATCTCAATTTCTCAATTCAATACTTACTCAAGCAAATAGCAATCTGCGAGTCTAATTGAATATAAGAGAAATTAACTTGAACAGTACCAAAGACCAATGTTCAAGTATCAATCAATTTCAATCAACAACCAAAGGTTGGATTTACCAATTGATCGATTCAACGCACAAGCTGTGATATTTCAATTATATAACTAAAATATAATACGGAAAAGAAATGACACAGACATCAGAAGTTTTGTTAACGAGGAAACCAGAAATGCAGAAAAACCCCGGGACCTAGTCCAGATTGAACAAACATTGTATTAAGAGGCTACAGTCACTAGCCTATTACAAATTAAATTCGGTCTGGACTGTAGTTGAACCCCAATCAATCTCACACTGATTCAAGGTACAGTTGCGTTCCTTACATCTCTGATCCCAGCAGGATACTACGCACTTGATTCCCTTAGCTGATCTCACCCACAACTAAGAGTTTCTACGACCCAAAGTCGAATACTTTAATAAAAAAATCTGTATCACACAGAAAAGTCTACAGGATTAGATAAATTTGTCTCCCACAGAAGTACCAACTAATTTTGTTCTGTCTTTTGATGAATCAAGGTGAAAAGGAACTAATCGATAACCCGAACTTATATTCCCGAAGAACAACCTAGAATTATCAATCACCTCACAATAATCTTAATCGACTAGCGAAAAAAGATATTGAGGAATCACAAACGATGAGACGAAGATGTTTGTGACTACTTTTCTATCTTGCCCATCAGAGAAATTAATCTCGAGCCAATTTTACAATTGTACTCAATACGATAGAAACAGCAAGATCAGATCACGCAACTACAGAGAAAATAGTTGGGCCTGGCTTCACAATCCCAATGAAGTCCTCAAGTCGTTAACCTACAGGGTCTCGATAGAAACCTAAGGTTAAAGGATAATCGAATCTATCTTATACAACTAGTATCATACAAGAGGTGTGGGGATTAGGTTTCCCAGTTGCTAGAGTTCTCCTTTATATAGTCTTCAAATCAGGATTTGCAATCAATGCTACGTACCTTGGTAACAAAGCATTCAATATTCACCGTTAGATGAAAAGCTGATTAGATTCAAGCTAATATCTTTCAACCATTAGACCGAGTGTTAGCTTGTTATACACAAATGAAATGCACGTTCATTTAGGTTTCTGTAACCGTACCTAAACGTGTACACCTAGTTGGTTCAACAGTAGTTAACCAAATGGTTACCCATATGAGCACTTTCATATCAACCATATTCATCTTCACCATAACTAGTCCAAATGACTCAAACGAACTAGTTCGAGAGTTGTTCAATTGCTTAGATCTTATAGAAGTATACAAGACACAATCGAAGCAAAATCGGTTTTGATTCACTCGAATCGATTCATGAACATTATAGCCACGGTTTGAAAATTGCATTCCTTATTATATAAATTTTTTAGTTCATGAACAAAGCAATTTTAGAAAGTAACACACTTAAGTATGTGCAAGGGTATGCGTACTTAAGTAACCGGATTTGAGTTTGTTTTGGTTTTCAAACTCAACAGAAATTCACGGACATGAAATTTCCGCTAGTATAGGTAACCGGATTGAGTTGGTTTTTATTTCCAAACTCTGCATAAATTCACGGTCGTGAACTTCCGCCAGTATGCGTACTGGTACGCATACTTACCCAGTCTCCATCAACCATTTATTATACACACAAGTATGCATACATTTGATTCCCGGTTTTGGACTTACACATTAATGTGCGAACATATTATATGCTTATATCCAAATATATCCAAAGATGGTTACACATTCTAAACTCTCATTTTGATCATTGAAACATTCTTAGAGGATGTTATATAGCGGTTATTCACACACTATTTTTCATCAAAGCGCTTTTCAAGAGATTGAAACAATCAACATGACTTTCGTTACTTGTAAATATGAACTTGGACAAAGCGAAAGCTTACTAACACATATTTCTAGAAATATGTAAGAGAGATAAACTCGGCTCGAAATAGCAAATGCGTATAATCGAATCTATATAGAAATACGACTTTTGTCTCGAGATAGGAGATAGAGTAGATAGACTTTTGAATGATAGATAAGTTCAAATCTCCACATACCTTTTAGTCGATGAAATTCCACCAGTTCCTTGAGTAGTTCTTCGTCTTTGTATGAAGAACGTCGTGGAGTCTAGAGCTCAAATATACTTTCTATCCTATTCCGAGACTTATCTATAAGTAGACTAGAAATCAAGACTTATAGTTTTGGAAACTAAACTTGACAAACAAGCTTGAGATAGCAACGCTTGTGAGTTCAACCGAGCAGTGCTCTAACACGCTCTATCAAGTCATTCAAAGTACGCATGCACCAAATGCGAATTGCGTGTTTTAATAAAAAGGAAGTTATTCGGCATGCAAGTTAGGGGATCTTGTGTAAGCCACTTACATCATAAGGATGGTGCAAGACAATGATGGAAATAATATGGCTAATGCACCCTTTGCATGATAAAGATCACTGCATGCTTTCAACTCAAGAATCGAAGTAAAGAATCTATATATATGCTTATGATATCCTATGTATAGGGATCTCAATCCCTATCAGAAATCCGATAGTCGTTTCCAGTAATCCGAAATTCTATAGGATATTACCCGGCATAAGGTTATCGATATTGCAAATGAAAAGTTATTGCAAATTATTGAGTTATCTTAATGAAATCGGCTGAACCATTTTACTTTACGATAAGTTACTATACCGATAGGCTTTCTTAAAAATACTTGAATTTCCTTGAATATCTAAGACCGCACAGGCTTATACAGAAGAAACCTTCGTTTCAATTCATCTTCTCTTCCCTCTCATAATCTTCTTCCTAATATCACTAGCTTATACTTACGAACCAAATCCTTTAACACACTTCCATTATGCTTAAACCCTAATCCTCAATCCATCTCGCCATGGATAATACATCAAGAGGTATCATTTTAAATCTTAGGGTTTTCTCTATATCATCACCTTCGATAGTAATAATAGGAGTGGATCAATTTAGAAGATTATTCAGTTCAAAAACATTAACTGATGATAATAATGGTGGATCATCATCATCTTCAATAATAATCGAAACAAGAACAAGAATAATAACATCAAATTCAAGAAGAGCGGGAGTAATAGTTGTTCAGTGTGGAACAACTGCACTTTGGGATAATGGAGATCTAGGGTTTCAATAATTTACTTTGGTTAGATGATAATATTGTTTATAAAGTTAAAATTATTAATAAAGAAGGGATTACATCTTTGTTGGTATAATAATTTTGATTTCAATTTGGAATGGATGTACTTTGAGAAATAGCTTGTTGTTGCAATATAAATGATGAGTTTCTTAACGGAATTTATTGGAAAATTTCCCGACACCCTATAACCTTAACGAAATGGTATCATCTAGAATTTTTAATACCCAGTAGGAAATTATCGGATATAGGAATTCTGATAGAAGTTATCGTGACGGTACCGGCTTCGATAAGTTCCGTTGACAGCTCTACCTATGTGAAACTCCAAGGCATTGTTATATGCCTGAAAAGGAATTGAAAGTTAGTGATGCATGCAAAAATGCATCAATGTTATCCTTTATGTCTTTCACCCTTCGCGGAACAAGGGTAAGCTGGAATGTTGTGGAAGTTACGTTTGGCGCATCATGCCAGCAAAGCATGCTTGAAAAATCAAACAACTTTGATTTTCTTGGTCATCTTAAAATCTTTACAATCCAGTCAGTTCACTATGAGTGGAGCATCAGGGAGTTTCAGCCTGCACAACATAGAGTTGGGGCGTAATTTTATGGTTCGTCATAGAGTAAGTCTTAATTGACAAACAATTCAATCAAACCTAAAAAAAAATGGATAATGTTAGTTTATATGTTGGAAAAAATCATCTTCATTTTTGTGATGGTCCACATCTTATGGACCAAAAATGCTATTATGGGTGATTCTAACATCCATATCTTTGTGAAGTCAAGAGAGAACCCTAAAAATTTTAATATCGATATGGAATAGTCCATCGGGTCATGAAATAACTGATACCCAATAATGCCCGTTCTTTTCCTTCTCATCCCGTCATTGAGTGACAAGATAGAAGTTATTTTTTTCTTTAATATATATAAATAGGAAAGGATATATCCACTAATTATATATAACAGTGGTTCTGTGAAATACTTTTGGACCATCCAGACTATGAATGACCGGATGGATCATATTTTCGGTTTACCCATGATGGGTTTTGGATCCACTCGCTACTGAGGATCCCTATATGTATGAATACTCATTAAATCATGATTGATTTTACCTCCATACCACTAGAATTGAGTTAATTACGTATTCGTATATACACTATGATGTAAAATCAATTATACCCATGTTACTAAATAGTATCTAATTTCAAACGTTATGGAATATAACTTTATGAATTTTCAATTACTTATTGGTTTACTACAATTATCTTAACGTGTGGCCAAAGTGTTCTGTTTGTATCACATGTTAACATATATAGTTTCCATTATGATCAATGATATTAATATTCTAGTGTGTAAGCCAAAATATAAGTTTTGTTGGTCAAGATAATATATGCATAATTGTGGTTTTGTAGGGATGGAGTTTGGTTGCCTTGAACATGTTAAGGTCCCTCGGTATAGACTTATACACAAATAATCATATTATCTTTCCTCTTCGCATAACCGTCTTCCCTAAATAATTATCTAGAACTTTTCTTATTCATTTTCTTCATCTCCAAACCTAAACTTATTTGGATTTAGTCTGAAATATCAGTTTTGCCAAGTAGATTTGGGTTTGTATAATTAGTATTTCTTATTTTCAATAAAAATTTGCAACACATTTTTGATTTCAGATTAAATAAAACGAAATTGCAATATAGCAACATATTGCATTTTTTTTATCTTCTTTTAATTTCAACACATATGGTAAATTATTACCATTTCTCTTTCAATGTGCTCTTCGAGAGATTTACTATAGACTGAAAGGTGTTTATATCGATTTATACTATCGTTTAAAATGGAGTACTAAAGGTGATTTATCCCGGCATGGTATGGGTATGTATTTATATGAAGATCGATGGTTACCGAATCTAATCCGATGACGATGTACTACGCATATTTCTCTCCTTTTATGGGAGATTTCAATCTCATTGAAGAAGGAGAAGAACAAGAAAAAAAAATCAAATGGAAAAAATCAGAATTCAAATGTCATCCCCTCAATATCATCAGTTTCTGAGGTGAAACCAATTAGAAAAACACCCTTAAGATGGAATCATGATTCTCTCTTTTCATCCATATTAATCATCCATGCTAGATGGCAAAGTTTGACTAGATCTTATCCTATTATTATAATTTGAATTACTCACTCTCTTCTTCCTATCTCGGTTCTCGGTGCGACTATGATATGGTCGGGCCACATACTTCAAGTATGTGTCCCCTCTTTAAATGCTGACACGTTGTACAAAGTAGGAAAAAACTTGGGTTAGAGCATTGCTCGGTCGAACTCGGATGCGTTGCTATCTCAAGCATGTTTTTCAATGTTAGTGATCAAAACTACAAGTCTTGATTTCTAGCCTATTTCGATGTTTCGAACTGGGACATAGATTGTGTAGTTGAGCATTAGAGTTCACGGCGTTCATCGAAGACGAAGAACTATTAAGGGGAGCTTGTGGAAATTCATCGACAAAAGGTATATGGAAACTGAAACTTATCTATCACTTGGAAAGTTTATTTCCACTATGTCTCCTATATTGAGACATAATTCGTGTTACAATATAGTTTTCTATTATACACATTTGAGATTCCGAGCTGAGTTTAACTCGCTTATATATTTCTCGGAATATGTGTTGGCAAGCTTTCGCTTCGGCCAAGTTCATCTTACAGTCGTGAAGAAAGTCCGCATAAGATCATATGAAAATTTCCAAGTAACATACCGCATGGTTTGTGTGATACAATCACTTGGTGAAGTCTTGGAATGTTTCATTATGATAATTTCAATAACTTGAAAATTTCTTTGATGAAAAATAGTTTGTGAATAACAACTATATAACATCCTCTAATAAAGTTTCAATGATTCAAATAAAGAGTTTAGAATCATATAACCATGTTTGGATATAAACATAGTGTGTAAATCAGATTATTGTGCAAGTCCAAAACCGGAAGCCTGAAGTATGCGTACCCGTACGCATACTGGTGGTTGCTGATGTCTGGGCAAGTATGCGTACCCGTATGCATACCGGAGGAAAGTTCACGTCTGTGAAAATCTGCCGGAAAAATGTTGTAGTATGCGAACCCGTACGCCTACTGACGTAACCAAACTCAAGTCCGGCTACTCAAGTATGCATACTTGAGTGGGTTACTTTCTAAAATCGGTTGTGTACATGAACTTAAACATTGATATATTAAGGAATGCAATCTATGCAAACCGTGGCTATAATGTTCATGAATTGATTTGAGTGAATCAAACCGATTTTGTTTCGATTGTGTTCTTGTATATTTCTATGAGAATATAGCAATTGAACGACTCTTTAACTAGTTTCATTTGAACTAGTTGTGGTTAAGATGAATATGGTTGATATGAGAGTTATCGTATGGCTAACTTCGGTTAACTATTGTTGAGCCAACATGGTGTACACGTTTGGGTACGATTCATAAACCTAAATGAGGGTAAATTTCATTTATGTGTAACAAGCTAAGTTCGATCTAACGGTTGAAAGATATTAGCTTGGTTGAATCAGTTTTTTCATCTAACGGTGAATATTGAATGCTTTGTTACCAAGGTAACTTGGATTGCAAACCCTGATTTGAAAACTATATAAAGGAAAACTCTAGCAACTGGGAAACCTAATCCCCACACCTCATGTATGTTACTAGTTTCATAAACTAGAGTCGATTCTCCTTTAACCTTAGGTTTTCCTAAACCTTGTAGGTTAACGACTTGAAAGACTTCATTGGGATTGTGAAGCCAGACCCAACTATTTCTCTTGTAGTTGCGTGTTCTGATCTTGCCCGATTCTATCATTTGAGTACTATCTTCTTTAATATCTGCTTGAGATAAATTTCTCTGATATGCAAGATAAACGTGATCAAAAACATCTTCGTCTCATCGTTTGTGATTCCACAATATCTAGTTTTGCCATCATACGATTTAGATTATTGTGAGGTGATTGATAATACTGAGCTGTTCTTCGGGAATATAAGTCTGGTTTATCAATTGGTTCCTGTTCACCTTGATTCATCAAAAGACGAAGCAAAAACTCTTGAGTATTTCTGTGGGAGATAGATTTATTCAATCCTATAGACTTTTCTGTGTGAGTCAGATTTGTTTATCAAGTCTTCGACTTTGGGGCGTAGCAACTCTTAGTTGTGGGTGAGATCATCTAAGAGAATCAAGTGTGTAGTATCCTGCTGGGATCAGAGACGTAACGAGCGCAACTGTACCTTGAATCAGTGTGAGATTGATTAGGGTTCAACTACAGTTCAGTCCGAAGTTCATTGGTAGTAGGCTAGTTATGTAACAGCTTAATACAGTGTGGTGTTCAATCTGAACTTGGTCCCGGGGGTTTTCTGCATTTGAGGTTTCCTCGTTAACAAAATTCTGGTGTCTATGTTATTTCTTTTCTGCATTATATTTTGTTATATAATTGAAATATCACAGGTTGTGCATGTATCGATCAATTAAGAAATCCAACCTTTGGTTGTTGATTGAGATTGATTGATCCTTGAACATTGGTCTTTGGTACCATCCAAGTTTGCTCCTCTTATATTCAATCGGGCTCGCAGATTTGTATTTGTTGATTGCGGATGCATTAAGAGTTAGAGATATAATACTCTTCTATATACTTTTCTCTAGATTGAGTCTGACTGTCTAGTTGATTCTCTAGAAAGTATCTTAGAGTAAGTCCTCTCAGATTGCCAAACGAATTGTTGGGTGTGGTTGTTAGACCCCTGCATTTTCAATTGGAATCAAAGCAGTCAAACAGGTTAAAGACCTTATAAGTCTGTGTTTGTAGCGATTTGAATATGGACAGAAGTGCTATCTCTATAAATGCACCACCAGATCCAGGGATTTCTGAATTCTCTTCCATGAATTATTTGATTAAATCTGTAGAAGAAATTCTATCTAAACCTACTTCAGGTTTGAAATCCCTTGAAGTGTTTTCAGGGCTTGAAAAGAAACTGGAAAGCTTATCTCTTGATGTTGAGTTATACCTCCAGAAAGAAAAAAAATATCTTTATAAGATAAACCTAGTCATGATGATTAATATTCATGTTGAGGTTGACATTGATTTACTAATAAGTGAGAGCAATGCTCCTCCTCTGTGTAATCCAACTAGTTATAACAAACTAAACGGTTTACAAGAAGAGTTTAAGTCTAAGTCTTCCGACTGTACCACCTCTAAGCATGAATCAATTCATTGGTCAATTCCTGATACATCTTACCAAGATAATAGTATTGATCCTTCTTATGAAGAAATTATGATGTCTCTTTTTATCAAAAGAGTTTCCCTATGTGATACTGAAAATTATCTGCAGAAACTGTTTCTTATAAGGTGTAAAATAAGAAATCAGAAACACATTTTTTCTTGTGCTCTCTGTAAGTTCTTTGAAAAACTTATAAAAACAGTACCTTGGGTTTCTCTCAATATTGTAAGATGTAATAATAGTTGGAAAGAAACTCTTTATTGGTGCCATGGTGAGCAAGATATTGTTCACCTCAACAGAACTTGATTGTGTTGGAAGTGCATCCTCACCAAGAAATGCCATGTTATGTATACGGTGAGGGAAGCACAAGAATTGGAGGGCACATATTATGTTCGGTAAGGCTGTAGAATTCAATTGGATTCTTATAAAAAGTTATGTCTATAAACTTGAGCAAGATTTGTGTTTTTATTTGCGTAGAGTACTTGTAATGATCCATGTACCTTGCTTATTGTTCTAACTTGATCTCTGGTTAAGGTTCTTAAATGTTAGGTTTGAAAATAGTAGTTGGGGATGTTTGGACTTAATGGTACACATACCAAGTATGCATACCATTATTTAAAATCAAAATCCAGGGATTTTAGTACGCATACCCGTTTGCATACTGCCCCGGGTCATGAAAATTCGTTTGCAAACCGTATGCATACTTGCCTGTAGACGTCGACTTTCGGTAAACTTGTTTTGGACGTAAATTCTTTTTCCGAACTCGGATTGACCTCATTCTTTTTGCATTATCTTTTTATTTGAATTATCTTTAAAATGGATATAAGAATCATTGAATTGGGATAAGTTAAGATTGGTATTTGTCTTATCTCTTGTTTTTGAGTGTTTTGCTCCATTTCGTCGCACTTGTTCCACTTCTCTTGGACTTGGGCACTTGGATTATTGGAGTAATACTCTTGTAAGATCATTTGTAGATTTTACAAGAATGTTGTTGGTGAATCACAAAGAAGGAAGTTCAAGAATCGGCAGTAGTACGTATTACTATGGGATTCTTGATTGTTCACGATCATTCTATGTGAACTATGGTGCATGGTCGTTAATGACTTTGTATGTTCTTCTTTGTTAAGAAAATATTTTTATACGCCTTTCGTAGCTATTATTGGTGTAAATCCGGGTGAAAAAGATTGATTCTACACTCTAAGGACAAATCATCTTATATGTGCATTAAGAGTTTGTCTTGATGCCTAGGAAAACTTCTTATGAGAATTTTATTCTTGTGTTTTTTAAGAAGGATAACTAGGATTTAGAATAGCCATTATTGTGTA
Source organism: Papaver somniferum (assembly GCF_003573695.1). Lineage (NCBI taxonomy): Eukaryota > Viridiplantae > Streptophyta > Magnoliopsida > Ranunculales > Papaveraceae > Papaver > Papaver somniferum. The sequence goes on from NC_039359.1 coordinate 7,043,367, forward strand.
TACACATAGCTATTTCCAACATTTTCATCTTCAATGTTTTTAGATTTATTTACTTAAATTCTAAGTTTTTTGGAAGATGATGTTTGGAATTTTAATCTTTATGATTTTATATATTGCAAATTGTTATGGGATATGTTGTTTACGTCCGTGAACCTGTGACTTTCCCATACTTGTTCAAAAGTTATCTCTATTATGTCGGTATGAAAGTATTGATAAAAGATAGAATGAACTTTTGACAAACAAAAGTTAAGCCTTTTATGTCATTATGCAAATATTGATGGAAGAAAGGATGAACTTTTGTTTACTAGAATTGTATATTATATTTCATTGTGCAAATAGTGATGGAAAATAAAGTGAACTCTTGTTTATTCCGCAGTATTGATCTTCCCAAGATCCACATCTTTGTGTACTTACTGTGTTCCTCCGTAAGTTTTCTTATGTTAAGCATGTGCAATTGAATTGATCATCTTTGTGGTTGATTGAATTGTGATTTTTGGATATAAATTCATGTTTTCATGTGATTTGTTTATATCCAAAGATATCTTTCTTTTCTTGTAAAATCAAGGTCGCCTTTGTTGTTCTCTCGAGAATGAAATTTTATGGGGGAGAGTTCGTTTTTGAACTTGTGCTTAATTGCCATATATTTATGGGGAGTGCGGTTGTGGAATATTATAAGGGTTATCTTGTATCTTTATAAACTCCTTGATGAATGCATTTATCTTTGGCTTTATGATTGCATCTAAATTTGTTGCTATGTTGTTCTCTTTTGGCCATGAAGAATCTCTATGGAAATTTCATGAGGATCCCACTAGTTTTCGTACCTTTGCCAATTTTTATTGACAAAAAGGGGGAGAATTAATGTGTAGTTTCATACTACAAATACATATGGTTTACAGATCATTATGTAAGGAGGAGTGGTTTTCATATTGAGATGATGTATTGACTAAGGGGGAGTGATACATGTCACCTTAGTATTGTTGTCAAAGTTGTGATGCAATTGAACTCTGATGTTGTGTAACAATACTATGACATTGTATAACAATGATCGAGAGCACTTTTTTTCTCATTGTTATCACTACGGATCTTCAACAACTATGATGCTGAGTTGAACACATTTAGAATCATGGAGTAATTGGACGTGACGAAGTTTTCGAGTCGTGTTGAAGATACCAAGGAGATCAAGCATTTGGATGAGAAGGTACAAAGCTTTTATTTATTTTGTAATCCATATGTATTGATAGTTTTGTCACTAAAATTGACAAAGCAGGAGATTGTTAGAGCATTGCTAAGTCGAATTTGCATGCATTGCTATCTCAAGCATGTTTGTCAATGTTTGTGTTCAAAACTATAAGTTTGATTTATAGCCTATTTAGATGTCTCGGACTAGGACATAGATTGTGTAGTTGAGCTTTAGAATTCACGACGTTCATCATTTGAAGACGAAGAACTACTAAAGGGAGCTTGTGGAACTTCATTGACAAAGGTATGTGGAGACTGAAACTTATCTATCACTTGGAAAATCTATTTGTACTCTATCTCCTATATTGAGACATAAGTCGTGTTACGATATAGTTTTCTATTATACACATTTGAGATTTCGAGCTAGTTTAACTCGCTTATATATTTCTCGGAATATGTGTTGGCAAGCTTTCGCTTCGGCCAAGTTCATCTTACATTCGTGATGAAAGTCCGAATAATATCATATGAAAATTGCCGAGTAACATCCCGCATGGTTTGTGTGATACAATCATTTGGTGAAGTCTTGGAATGTTTCATTATGATAATTTCAATAACTTGAAAATTTCTTTGATGAAAAATAGTTTGTGAATAACAACTATATAACATCCTCTAATAAAGTTTCAATGATTCAAATAAAGAGTTTAGAATCATATAACCATATTTGGATATAAACATAGTGTGTAAATCACATTATTGTGCAAGTCCAAAACCGGAAGCCTGAAGTATGCGTACCCGTACGCATACTGGTGGTTGCTGATGTCTGGGCAAGTATGCGTACCCGTATGCATACCGGCGGAAAGTTCACATCCGTGAAAATCTGCTGGAGTTTGGAAAATGTTGTAGTATGCAAACCCGTACGCGTACTGGCGTAACCAAACTCAAGTCCGGCTACTCAAGTATGCGTACCCGTTTGCGTACTTGAGTGGGTTACTCTCTAAAATCAGTTGTGTACATGAACTTAAACATTTATATAATAAGGAATGAAATCATTGCAAACCGTGGCTATAATGTTCATGAATTAATTAGAGTGAATCAAACCGATTTTTTTTCGATTGTGTTCTTGTATACTTCTATGAGAATATAGCAATTGAACGACTCTTTAACTACTTTCATTTGAGTCATTTGAACTAGTTATGGTTAAGATGAATATGGTTGATATGAGATTTATCATATGACTAACTTCGGTTTGTTGAGCCAACATGGTGTACACGTTTGGGTACAGTTCATAAACCTAAATGAGGGTACATTTTATTTGTGTGTAACAAGATAAGTTCGATCTAGCGGTTGAAAGATATTAGCTTGGTTGAATCAGGTTTTTCATCCAACGGTGAATATTGAATGCTTTGTTACCAAGGTAACTTGGATTGCAAACCCTGATTTGAAAACTATATAAAGGAAAACTCTAGCAACTGGGAAACCTATTCCCCACACCTCATGTGTGTTACTAGTTGCACAAACTAGAGTCGGTTCTCCTTTAACCTTAGGTTTTCGTAAACCTTGTAGGTTAATGTCTTGAAAGACTTCATTGGGATTGTGAAGCCAGACCCAACTATTTCTCTTGTAGTTGCGTATTCTGATCTTTCCCGATTTTATCGTTTGAGTACTATCTTCTCTAAGATTTTCTCGAGATTAATTTCTCCGATAGGCAAGATAAAACAGGACCACAAACATCTTCGTCTCATCGTTTGTGATTCCACACTATCTAGTTTCGCCATCATACGATTTAGATTATTGTGAGGTGATTGATAATACTGAGTTGTTCTTCGGGAATATAAGTCTGATTTATCAATTGGTTCATGTTCACCTTGATTTATCAAAATGTTAGAGCATAGCTCGGTTGAACCCACCATGCGTTGGTATGTCAAGTTTGGTTGTCATATTTTAGTGAACCAAAACTCATTTAAAGAGTCGCTTGATTATGTACTAGAGTCAACTTCGTATAGGTTAGCTTGAAAGTATTAGGATATGATACATTACAAGTATTATGTGAAGACTTGAAGAAGTGAAGAAGTAAGGAGCTACAACGACGACATCATCCTTCATCTTGAGGTTAGTAATATTTGACTTGAACTGTTTCATTCTCTAATGTATCTTTCAAGTCGTGCATATTGAAAACATAACTGCGAAGCATGAATGATTATACTCTAGTTAGACATCGTATATAAAACATTGACATAATTGTATAAATGCTATTGTGATTGTGTGTATGGGTAAAGCTGAAGATTTTATCCTAGGAAACAATGTTTTACATTCGTTTAAAGGAAGTAGTTCATAAACTTGTTAAAGGAAGTAGTTCATAAACTCGAATCGAAAGGGAAATCGCTAGACTTACTGGTATTTTTTATTCATTGCAAATATTTGGATTACCAATATGTGTGATTAGTATAACCGCTCATGACTTGTTTATGTTCTTGGTAAAACTATTCACAAGGCCTGACTTTTGTATTGGTATGACTTTTATTAGTGAAACCGATCTTAAGTAATCACCTGAGATGGACCAACTCTAGTCATTGGGGAATCGATCCTATGAAGAGGTGTAACCGATCACAGAAGGGGAATCGATCCTTGTAAGAGGTGCAACAAGTTTCTAGTTATTGGGAACCGGTCCTATGAACATGTACAACACGTTTTTAGTTATGGGAACCGATCCTATGGACATGTGCACCAAATACAATTTAGATACCATATATATGTGGAAACCAATCCTAGTACCTAGTCAACCGAATTTTGGAAAGCTAGTGTGACTAATTCCAGTATGCACATGGAGGTAGAACCGAAACTTGTTTTGGTAGAACCGTAAAACCCATGATTGGTGATTAAGTGTTCTTGATCAATCACATAGTTCTTGGAAGTCAGATGAACCAATTTTAAACTTGTTTGGAAGTGTGGCAAATCGATTCTAAGATTGTAATTATGAAAAAGGATTAACAAAGTTAAGATGTCGACATACTTTGAACATGTGCAGTAACTCTTATCTTTTATTGCTCAAAGATATTCCTTAATAGCTAAAGAAGAATCCCGGATCGAAATAAATTGAGAATCTTTTAGTTAAGGTTTTTAGTTTTATATGCTTTTATTTTCCAGCAAATGAATGCATATCTTTAGAAAGTTAAAATTGGTAATTTGCATTTACTAATTGAATATTTTCTACTGAGATTTCGGTCAATATTTGGACAAAGCATTTCCAGGAATTATGGAAACTGAATTTGGGTGTTAATGCATATATTGAGCATATTTTCGGTTTTGTAAATTATTTAGTGTCTAAACTTCCTTGGTCTATAAATATTGAAATTTGCATTTCAAGCAAACTAATCCTCAGAGCCAGCAAAACTACCTAGTTGTGTTGTTGCTGGTGGGGACGCCTATTCAGAGAGGAAAGTAACTTAATTAGGCGAAATCTCTTACGGCCGCTCGGTTTAAAGACTTCTTTGGGATAGAGAAACTCTATTAGTACCGTTGGTGGGAAACTAGAAAATTGCAGTTTATTATTAGTTTTCGATTGATTTGATTGACTAAAGGTGGTTGAACTTTGATTGCACCTAGTTCTTTATGTTTGAGAATCTTCTCTTCTGATATAAGATTCACTCAAACTAGATCGAAGTTTCGAGATCTTTAGATTGTTTGTAGATCTAAAGACGTCTTGTGATAATCTAACGTTAACAGACTCCGTTCTGTGTATGATTGATCACAAGAGATTCAAGTTGATTGTGTGCAGGTGTTTATTGAAGATCTAAGAAGATTTGAAGACAAAGAAGATTTCTTATTTGAGTTCATAATCTTTGGTGTGCACAATACTTGTTTCGGCTGGAAAAGGATCCGCCTATAATCGGTTTATCCTTGTGGTAGATTTGATTGATTAGTTGTGTAGATCGGCATCAATAAGATTCTTCGTGATTACAAGTATTGATTGGAAAATCTCTAAATGATTACTTCGGCAGTTGTTGATTGATAGATCTTGAAACCTGACAAAGGAGTTTATTGGGATAAACGGAAGATCCTTTTGTCGAACTCATATCACTTGATTCAAAAGAGTTGTTACCGAACAGATTTGTTGTTCATTTACTATTTGGAATACGAACCAAAGAAACTGTTCCAAGTACGTGACTTATTACAAGTTGGAGGCGTGGGAATACAAACGGAACTAAGTGAACTGTAGGTTTAGTTGCTTGGTCTCAACTATACGAAGTTGGTTTAGATTTTGTATAGCGGCTTAATCCCGAAAGTATTCAATTCTGGACAAGGTCCCGGGGTTTTTCTGCATTTGCGGTTTCCTCGTTAACAAAATCTTGCTGTGTCTTTTACGTTTCTATTTCCGCAATTATAATTGTTTTATTATAATTAGAAGTAAAATACACAAACGTGAATTCCTATTTACTTGATAGAAATCCTATTGTGTTGATTTAAGTCCGAACCTTTTATCAAGTACACATACTTCGTTGTTGCATTGTCTCGATCTTGTATCCATAGTCAATCACACAAGTTATCTTGTTGTCGTATTGTCTCTATCTCGTATCCATAGACGATCACATGAAGTGTGAACCGATTAATTGTATTGTCTCGACTCAGTCCATAGACAATCACTTTCGGAGAAAGGACTTATAGGTGGAAAAGTTTTAGATTGAGGTATATTTGGGTACCCTCGTCTTTTCCAAACGACGGAACAAAAACTCTTGGGTATTTCTGTGGGGGACAGATTTATTCAATCCTATAGACTTTTCTTTGTGAGACAGATTTGTTTGTTAAGTCTTCGACTTTGGGTCGTAGCAACTCTTGGTTGTGGGTGAGATCAACTAAGGGAATCAAGTGCGTAGTATCCTGCTGGGATCAGAGAGTAAGGAGCGCAACTGTACCTTGAATCAGTGTGAGATTGATTAGGGTTCAACTACAGTCCAGTCCGAAGTTCATTGGTAGTAGGATAGTGTCTGTAGCGGCTTAATACCGTTTGATGTTCAATCTGGACTAGGTCCCGAGGTTTTTCTGCATTTGCGGTTTCCTCGTTAACAAAATTCTGGTGTCTGCGTTATTTCTTTTTCGCATTATATTTTGTTATATAATTGAAATATCACAGGTTGTGTGTTGTATCGATCAATTTGGAAATTCAACCTTTGGTTGTTGATTGAGATTGATTGATCCTTGAACATTGGTCTTTCGTACCGTTCAAGTTTACTCCTCTTATATTCAATCGGTCTCGCAGATTTCTATTTGCTGATTGCGGATTGAATTAAGAGTTAGAGATATAATACTTTTCTATATACTTTTCTCTGAATTGAGTCTGATTGTATAGTTGATTCTCTAGAAAGTATCTTAAAGTAAGTCCTCTCAGATTGCCAAACGAATTGTTGGGTGTGGTTGTTAGACCCCCCGCATTTTCAACTTGAAAAACAGTTTTATTACCTAACTGTTTTTATTTTTCTTTTTTCTTTTTTTAACTTCCTACTTCTACTAAAAAAGTAGAGCATTTAAGGGGATATGGAGGGGGAGGTTTTTTAGTTAAATAGGTGGCAGAAAATAAAGAGGGGCCACATACAAAATGTATGTGACCCGAACACATCGTAAACAGAGCCAGCTGTTACTGCATTGCAACTCTAATTTCTAATGGAATTTGAATGAGATTTTTTCTTCCGGATCTTTAATATATATTTTAAACGACAATCATAAGTTTTTCGAATTGTAGATTAATCTAAGACAATGAAAATAATGGAAAGGAGAAGAAGTGTGGTTAATTTATTATTTTTACAGATGAAAGGGTAATTTCAACTTTTTATATACCTTTGGACCCCCTTAGCTAACTAACTGGGTCGCTATGAATTCTAGTGAAGCCTCTCTATTGGAAAGGGAAGCCCCTATATGAGGTTTCTTTTAAAAAGTATGGTGGGACAACACCTCCGACAATAGATGCGACTATGTGGCTACGTGTAATGACTAAGATTTTACTTCCTGAAACACCCACACTAAGCAAATCTTGAAGTGAGTCCCAGGATTCTGGATCCTCACTCCAAATATCATCCAACACTAACAAATATATTTTGTTTCTCAAATTATTTTGAAGTTCAACAAATAAGACATCTGAATTTGAAAAATCATGACATTTCTTATCTGTAATCGACTTAATTATGTTCCTTGCAAACTTTGATATCAAAATCACCTGACACACAAATCCAGGTTCTGGTCTTAAAGTTTCTCATAATCAAGTGTGCTTTGATATGTGATACATGTCGTAACCACAACAAATTAATTAATGTTTTTCCACCTAATTAACAAGTAATATGGTGTAGTCAGGTTCGTTCCCACGAAGAGCAAGAGATTTTTAGTTGTAAAGTTGTCACGAAAAGGGGGGGGGGTTGGTTTTGAAAAAACAAAATAAAATAAACAAAGTAATTAAAAGTGTATGTTGAAACCAATAAGAGAGATTAGATCAAAGAATCCTTCTTCGTTGCGAAACAATAAATCAAGTTATGTTTTTTTCCACTTTTGATTAGTCACAGATTATCACCAACCGTAGGTAAAGCAGCTAGCTCAGTGCTAAACCCCTAAATCCCTAGTACTACCGGATACAGAAGTTCTCGACTACCGGATTCTATTCACCAAACCACCTAGTAGTAGCTCACTCAAGATGTAATTTAGTTAAACACATTAAGATTTATGAATTTATTAGGTTGATATTAGTAGTTAGACTCTTAGCTCAAGGTTTACTTGCTAACGTTGTTTTCACACACAATTGCTCCACAGAATCCCTCCGCAAGGTCTCGTTGTGTAAAGAGTCAAGAAACGATTACTTATCCCCTAACTTTCACTAGATTTAGATCAATTAACAAATCAATTTAGTTGGCCTCCTAAACAATCTATCAATCAACCATGAATGTATAAACATTCCTATTAGTAAAAACAAACGATAATCATGTGAAAAACTTCAAAGTAGAATCAACAACAAAACTCAAAACATGTTAAGAACTAGGAATTCATCCTCAATCAATAAGAAAATTAGCTACTCATGTTTTTGAAATTCACACAAATAATTAAAGGGAGAATTTTTAAAGTTCACACAAATAATTAAAAAAAGAATTTTGAAAAGCAAGCAAAACCACAAGTGGTGTGTGTAGAAGGTGTGCGAAAGTGTGTAGAGAACTTCTCTATTTATAGACTTCAATTTCCTAGCAATCCTCTTAGGAATAGAATCCCTTTCCCTTTATAGCTCAACTTCCAAATCAAAGTCTTTATCAAATCTTCCATCTTCTCTTTCCAAGTTCAAGCCAAATTCTTCATCCATTTTCAAATCCAAGTTTTCGCACCCATGAGTCTAGAATATTCTTCAAAAACTATAATTTTGGGTCGCCGGAATAGTTCTTAGGATCATCGGAATCCGGCCAAGAAAGTCGCGTACCGGCACCTGAGATACTGTTGTATTTAACAGAATATTCCGTTCTGGTGCCGTTATAAGTAACGGTCAATATGGTCAAGCGTTAGTCAACTGGTCAAGGGAAGAAGAGAGTCAGCTACTAACTCAGCTGGTCTGACTCGTCTGATTACGTCTTAGTCACTGAGTTGTATCGGAGAATCACTGAGTTAACTCGCCAGTGAGAAAATCTGGCAGAGTTCTGTTTCTTTTCTTGTGTTTCCCGGCCGAATTCAGGCCTTCATTTTTGGTCTTCTCCTGTGACAATCCTAAACATACATCTAAGCATTCAAACTGGTGCCAATTCAACCAAACCATTTCATCATTCCCTGTAACAGCAACTATCAACAGACCCTTCTCATCTTCTGATTTTCAAATCCAGCTCAAACGCAATTTAATTCTTTTTCTGCAGCTTCAGAATCACCTTCAATTCCCATCTTCAGATTCAAACTCCATCTCCATATCAGCAGACTACACATCCACCACATCCCAATCTCTAATTCCATTACAGCACCAACTCCTCACTGCAACTGCAACCAACTCGATTCATAGCCACAAACATATCTCTATCTCGTAATTCGAGCAGCAACAGTAGCAGTACCATCTTCTAAACCGAACCCAATCTTCATTATCATCTTCTATGCGATCAATTTCTTCTTCTGGTGTAATCGACCTCAATCTCACCATCAAATCCATCAATCGCCATTTCTCAAAACCCAATCTTCTCATTCGAACTCAGAGAAACAACAACCCTAAGTTCTAAATCCATCCATCTTCGAATCACTGATTTCACTGTCTGTTCTTGATTCACTGCATCATTAGCAGTTTTGTTGGAAAAAATTGGGTTTCACAAAGGATGAATGAATCAGAGAAGAAAGTGTTGCACTCCAAAACTTTCAAGGCTTGTATAAATTTCTTTTAGACAAATATTTCTACCCTCCCAATAACAATTGGCGATTACAACAGGTATGCGAAATATTGCCTTCAGGATACAATGAAAGCCCTGCAACGAAAACTGAATTCAAGGTTTGTACCCCTTGATTCAATCAAGAACACACAAAGAGATTTCTGATTTCTGATGATGCTTTTTGAAACAGAGAAAACAGATTGATTTTCTTATATGTTTAAACGAAACTGGGAGAAGCTATTTATCAAAAGTTTTGCACCTGTTGGGAATAGGTTTTTATTCGCCAACAGGTTTCTATTCACGAAACGTCGGGTTCCTTCATCAACAGACATCAATGGTGTCTTTTGGATTCGAAATTTTCGAACAGGCTTTTATCGGCCAAATAAAACCGTCAGTTCAAAAAATTCTTCCGGGGGCGTTGCCCCCTTGAAACCCCCACCAGGGGCGGTCTCCCCTGGACCCCCACGACCTGACCTGTCAGGTCGACCACAGCCTGGGGGGCGATGCCCCCCAGGACCCCCCTTTGGTTAGCGGTGTTGAAAATATTCCAACAAGTTTTCATCTCTTCTTCTCTCACGATTTCAGCTCTCGATATCTCCATCTCTTTCTTGTAATAACACAGCAGCAGCCACTGCCTTTTCTTCCTTCTTTTCTTTCAGATAAACAAATGATTGAGAATTCATTTCTCTGAATTAGGTTTTAGGGTAAAATGAATGGGACATGATTAAAACTCCCAACAGATTAGGACGCCCTATAGTAGCAGCCCCTTAGTTATCCTCAGTTGGCTGGTTTTAGTAACCCTCCAACAGGAGTTTCCCCTTAACCTTGGCTGGGCTCCAGACAGTGTTCGTCCATGAAATAACAATTTTGCTCTTTTTGCTCAAATTGACTGATTTCTTCTTCTTTTCCTCCGTGCGACTCCAAAATACCTAAAACACTCAAAACAAACGTAAAATACAAAATTCACAAGAAAAAATAGCAAAGAAAGCATAACTACTACATAGTAAATTAGGTGTTTTAGACACCTATCAAATTACCCCACAGTTAGACTTTGCTAGTCCTCGAGCAAATCAAATAAAATCCACTCCAATTTCAAAGCTTTCCAGCGTGGCAAGCATCCAAAGAGATATGAAGACATAGAGTTTCTGCATGCTAGTAATAAGAAGTTAGAGATACCAAAGAACATATCCTCATTCTTAAATGTTGAGTGAGAAATAACCACACCATATGAGAGAATGCGTGTTTGAGAAGTGATCAATAAGCATTTCGCCTCGACTTCTGCCTCACCAAAAAGGGTTTTATGAAATTGCACTCCAAAGACGTACTTTTTATGGTTCTCACTTGTGTGCAGGTAGGAATGAAGAGAGAATTCCTGCAACACGTTGAATGGTGGTAAGGACAACTTCCGAAATATTTAAAAAACCCACATCTTTTAACATTTTGAAAAACCATTTTTCTGACGATCTCTAAGAAAGGAAATCAACCACTATTATCGAGGATGAGATTACTTACTCATCTTCACATCCGATTGTCAATTATGATAACACCACTCTCACGGCATCCAATAGAAACATCTTCGACTCCCCGTCCTCATCTTTTTGGTCTTCGTCTTCGGCTTCAACTATTGATGATAATAAACTCTTGAATTTCATAGATCCTTGACAATTTGTAACCTTTATCCTTAAAATACTTGTCGCTTGAAACTTCTTTATAGATTTTCCTTCCCCACGGCTTATTAAATAAATATTAAAAACAATGATAAATTTTTCTCTTGTCTCATTTTTTCCTTTTTTTTTTTCAATTTTCAATTTTCAATTTTTTTTTTTCATTTTACTTATTTTTTTAGAGACAAGAGAAATAAAATACAAAACAAAGTGAAAATAAAAACAAACCATGGCCGTGGGAAAAGTACTTTACCGCCTGATTCTTCACAACTTGTATCGTCTCAAAATCATAAACTTCAATAATTCTCACCTTTTGCTTTTCTTTGCTTTTGTAAATAAGTCTTCACTTGGATATAAAATTATGCTCCTCATATGTAAGTCTTCAACATGTATATATAAAAATCCGCTAATTTTATGTTGCTTTACTTGGATATGAAATTTACTCTTTTCTTGTTCCGTTGCTTGTAAACCTTGAACTTTTTCAACTTTCCTTATAGATTTTGATGTCGCTCCCTTGTTGATGATGATGGTGTTTCTATGGATCCGTTTTTGTCTAGAAAGAGAATGGTGCTAACTGCAAATCGAACTACAAGAAGGAGGATTTCATCTATAGACGTCACCCTCATGATTGATAAAATTAGCACTCAAGAGATCAAATAGTAGTGCTTCTATGGGTGGGAGGTTGGGTAGCTGATCATTATACCTGGCATTAACGTACGGTGACACACACTCAAAAGAAAGCTCTTTAGTTATGTATAAAGAAATCTGGCCGGTGCCTCGATGATATAAATAGGGTAGTCTCCACTAATGATTGATCAACAACTCTAATAATGCATGTCTCCCTGCTCCTAATCTGCATCATCGGCATGATTAAATCCATTATTTAACACTCTAACAAGCAAGAAATCCGAACGTAGTTCCCTAACACTTCCAAGTTCAGTTATGTAGGTCAGAATTCTCTATGTAAACATACCTAGAAGTATGCTAGTGACTCTAAAATCTCTAAAAGTTGGAGGTTTTATGCAAAAAATTTTTTTAATATGCTTAACCATTCCCTCACACTTAAACCTTACATTGTCCTCAATGTAATTGAATCGTCCAAGTAAAGTCAAGGTGGGAAATCCTAGTATGATATGGAACAAGAAAAAAATAAATAAACAAAACAAAAAGAAAATAAAAAGTAAAAGGTAAGAAATACAAAACATATGGGTTTCCTCCCATTAAGCGCTTGTTTTAAAGTCGACGTCCCGACTTAGCTCTTGCATGATTCATTAGCCCGCATCAATCTCTTTAACGGGAAAACATGACTTCACATCACTTGGGTATCTTATTGTCTCAAAGATATTGAAGTGGATGACTGCACCATCAAACTCCATAGTCAAGGTTCCATTTTGGACATCAATCTTCGTTCCAGCGGTGCTTAAGAATGGTCTACCCAATAGAAAAAGGTGTAGACTTAGGAGAGTTCTCATCATTCATGTCTAAGACATAGAAATCGGCCGGGAATACAAGCTCATTAACCTGCACCAAAACATTCTCAACAATCCCTTTCGGGTAAACATTAGATCGGTTAGCAAGTTCAAGAACTACTCCGGTCTCCTTAAGAATACCGAGATTTAAAGAATCATAAATCGAGAAAGGCATAACATTAACCGATGCTCCCAAATCTAGAAAATCTCGAGTAAACCTTGTTTTACCAATTGTGCAAGGTATGCCTGGTATGGTGAAACTATCGGGGTCCTTTAATTTAGGTGGGATTTTCTTGAGAATGAACGCCGAAGCATTCTCCCCCACACTCATGACTTCATTCCCTTTCAATCTTTTCTTCTTCATGTACAACTCCTTTAAGAACTTTGCACAACGAATAATTTGTCGAATAGCTTAAATGAGTGGAATATTGACTTGTACTTCTTTAAGGATGTCCCAAATATCCTTGTAATAGCAAATCGGCTAGGAAACGGGGGTGGAGTGGCGAAAGTAGGAACCGGTTCCTTGGAATTATCCTTTGGTGTGGTTTCCTCTTTGTCTTCGACTAACTCTTCATGCACCTTATCTTGTTGATTTGGTTGCTCCACTTGTTTTCCACTCCTCAAGGAAATTGCATTAACACTCTCTCTTGGATTCACACATGGTTATGAAGGAAGCTTTGTGGATGCTTGAGCTTTCAATAGGTTCACATCGGTCGCCAATTGCCCCACTTGAATTTTTAAATCCTTGATTGCCGAACCGGTATTTTGTTCTAAAGCCTTGATTGCCGAATCGGTCTTTTGAGTTTTGTTGTAACATAGAAGTGAGACCTTGCATGCTTTGCATTATCACATTGAACTTGTCATCTTTCGAAGAATCTTGCTCCTTGACTTGTTGTGGTTGGAATTGTTGTTGAGGTTGGAAGCGTGATTATTGGAATCTACTTTGTTGCACATATGGATTAGGATCCGCCGCTTGCTTGTTCGCATAACTAAAGTTAGGATGATCCTTCCGACCGGGATTGTAAGTATTGGAGTATGGATCGTACCTTGGCCTTTGATTTGGATATAAAGCATTTACTTGTTCGGTCTCATCATCCGGAATAATAACCGCGGCCATTCGTTGCATTACCCTTTCCATGCTCCCCATCCTTTTTTCAAGGTATGATGATGAATCACTAAATTCATGCGCTCGCCTAACTATTGGTTCTTCTCTTGTGTAGAATTATTGCGAGTTCGCCGCCATACTCTCAATCAACTCGGTAGTTTGGGCCACTGTCTTGTTCATTAGTGAACCACCACCCGCGGCGTCAAGAAGAGATATGTCACTTGGTTAGAGAGCTTCGTAGAAGTATTGGAGTATCATAACGTCACTGAATCGATGGTGTGGACAACTTTCCAGCAATCTCTTGTATCACTCCCAACATTCATACAATGACTCTCCCACATTTTTCTTCATCCCACAAATCTCCTTGCGAATTTAAGTAGCTTTTGAGGCAGGAAAATATTTCTTGAGGAAAAGTTTCTTCATCCCATTCCATGTGGTGATACTTCCGGAAGGCAAATAATACAACCATTCCTTAGCATTGCCCGCCAAAGAGAACGGGAAAGCTTTCAACATTGCTCCATCCTCATTAGTCTCCGGTGGAAGCATGGCCATGACTGTGGTAGAGAAGTCCATAAGATGTTTGTTTGGATCATCATTCACCATGCCATGAAACTTTGGTAACTCTCTAATCAACCCCGGCTTGATCTTGAAGGTTGAGTTAGTTTGGATACCCCATTATTGTGTATCGAGCTTGTGAGAAGCTAGATCCTTGAGTGTACGATCAGCCATTTATTCTTCGTCTATATCGGAATCTGCGAACTCACTAGATGAAGAAGGAGGAAGCGGAGTGTTAACCGTTCGAAAGAGGTCCTTTAATTGAGTGCCAGATCGAAGACGTATACCAATTGGACTCGGTCTTCCCTTTTTAAGCATTCACCAAAGATATAGTACCTGAAACAAGATTCTCGAAAACTAAGTTAAATACGATATAGAATCAAACAAAGCAAGAATAAAGCAAAAAGAAAAATAAAACAACTAAAATCGCCCGCTGCTCCCCGGCAGCGGCGCCAAAATTTGATGCGTGTCGTAACCACAACAAATTAATTAATGTTTTTCCACCTAATTAACAAGTAATATAGTGTAGTCAAGTTCGTTCCCACGAGGAGCAAGAGATTTTTAGTTGTAAAGTTGTCACGAAAAGGGGGCGGGGTGGTTTGGTTTTGAAAAAACAAAAGAAAATAAACAAAGCAATTAAAAGTGTATGTTGAAACCAATAAGAGAGATTAGATCAAGGAATCCTTTTTCGTTGCAAAACAATAAATCAAGTTATGTTCTTTTCCACTTTTTATTAGTCACAGATTATCACCAACCTTAGGTAAAGCAGCTAGCTCAGTGCTAAACCCCTAAATCCCTAGTATCACCGGATACAAAAGTTTTCGACTACCGGATTCTATTCACCAAACCACCTAGTAGTAGCTCACTCAAGATGTAATTTAGTTAAACGCATTAAGATTTATGAATTTATTAGGTCTACTTGCTAACGTTGTTTTCACACACAATTGCTCCACGGAATCCCTCCGCAAGGTCTCGTGTTTGCTACTTGTGTAAAGAGTCAAGAAACGATTACTTATCCCCTAACTTTCACTAGCTTTAGATCAATTAACAAATCAATTTAGTTGGCCTCCTAAACAATCTATCAATCAACCATGAATGTATAAACATTCCTATTAGTAAAAACAAACGATAATCATGTGAAAAACTTCAAAGTAGAATCAACAACAAAACTCAAAACATGTTAAGAACTAGGAATTCATCCTCAATCAATAAGAAAATTAGCTACTCATGTTTTTGAAATTCACACAAATAATTAAAGGGAGAATTTTTAAAGTTCACACAAATAATTAAAAAAAGAATTTTGAAAAGCAAGCAAAACCATAAGTGTTGTGTGTGTAGAAGGTGTGCTAAAGTGTGTAGAGAACTTCTCTATTTATAGGCTTCAATTTCCTAGCAATCCTCTTAGAAATAGAATCCCTTTCCCTTTATAGCTCAACTTCCAAATAAAAGTCTTTATCAAATCTTTCATCTTCTCTTTCCAAGTTCAAGCCAAATTCTTCATCCATTTTCAAATCCAAGTTTTCGCACCCATCCAAGTTTTCGCACCCATGAGTCTAGAATATTCTTCAAAAACTATAATTTTGTGTCGCCGGAATAGTAGGATCATCGGAATCCGGCCAAGAAAGTCGCCTACCGGCCACCTGAGATACTGTTGTATTTAACAGAATATTCCGTTCTGGTGCCGTTATAAGTAACGGTCAATATGGTCAAGCGTTAGTCAACTGGTCAAGGGAAGAAGAGAGTCAGCTACTAACTCAGCTGGTCTGACTCGTCTGATTACGTCTTAGTCACTGAGCTGTATCGGAGAATCACTGAGTTAACTCGCCAGAGGGAAAATCTGGCAGAGTTTTGTTTCTTTTCTTGTGTTTCCCGGCCGAATTCAGGCCTTCATTTTTGGTCTTCTCCTGTGACAATCCTAAACATACATCTAAGCATTCAAACTGGTGCCAATTCAACCAAACCATTTCATCATTCCCTGTAACAGCAACTATCAACAGACCCTTCTCTTCTTCTGATTTTCAAATCCAGCTCAAACGGAATTTAATTCTTTTTCTGCAGCTTCAGAATCACCTTCAATTCCCACCTTCAGATTCAAACTCCATCTCCATATCAGCAGACTACACATCCACCACATCCAAATATCTAATTCCATTACAGCACCAACTCCTCACTGCAACTGCAACCAACTCGATTCATATCCACAAACATATCTCTATCTCATAATTCGAGCAGCAACAGTAGCAGTACCATCTTCTAAACCGAACCCAATCTTCATTATCATCTTCTCTGCGATCAATTTCTTCTTCTGGTGTAATCGATCTCAATCCCACCATCAAATCCATCAATCGCCATTTCTCAAAACCCAATCTTCTCATTCGAACTCAGAGAACAACCCTAAGTTCTAAATCCATCCATCTTCGAATCACTGATTTCACTGTCTGTTCTTGATTCACTACATCAGTAGAAGTTCTCATCTCTTCTTCTCTCACGATTTCAACTCTCGATTTCTCCATATCTTTCTTGTAATAACACAGCAGCAGCCGCTGCCTTTTCTTCCTTCTTTTCTTTCAGATAAACAAATGATTGAGAATTCATTTCTCTGAATTAGGTTTTAGGGTAAAATGAATGGGACGGGATTAAAACGCCCAACAGATTAGGACGTCCAATAGTAGCAGCCCCTTGGTTATCCTCAGCTGGATGGTTTTAGTAGCCCTCCAGCAAGAGTTTCTCCTTAACCTTGGCTGGGCTCCGGACAGTGTTTGCCCATGAAATAACAATTTTGCTCTTTTTGCTTAAATTGACTGATTTCTTCTTCTTTTACTCCGTGCGACTCCAAAATACCTAAAACACTCAAAACAAACGTATAATACAAAATTCACAAGAAAAAATAGCAAAGAAAGCTTAACTACTACATAGTAAATTGAGTGTTTTAGACACCTATCAATATGACACTTATTTTTCCTTGCGGACTAGAATGTAAGAAGGATGAAGAGGATGCTATTGCTGCTGATGATGTGTGGGGTGTAGTTAACATCTTCATTATGTCTGTTTTATCATTATTGAAAATGCGGGGGTCTAACAACCACACCAAACAATTCGTTTGGCAATATGAGAGGACTTACTCCAATATACTTTCTAGAGAATCAACTAGACAGTCAGACTCAATCTAGAGTAAAGTATATCAAAGAGTTTAATATCTCTAAATCTTAATTCAATTAATCTGCAATCAGCAAATAGAAATCTGCAAGCCCGATTGAATATAAGAGGAGTTACTTGAACGCTACCAAAGACCAATGTTCAAGTGTCCATCAATGTAAATCAACAACCAAAGGTTGGATATTCTAATGGATTGATCTTAATGCACAACCTGTGATATTTCAATTATATAACAAAATATAATGCGAAAAAGAAATAAGACAGTCACCGGAATTTTGTTAACGAGGAAACCGCAAATGCAGAAAAACCCCGGGACCAAGTCCAGATTGAACACCACACTGTAATAAGCCGTTACAGGCTCTAGCCTACTACCAATTAACTTCAGACTGGACTGTAGTTGAACCCTAATCAACCTCTTGCCGATTCAAGGTACAGTTGCGTTCCTTATGTCTCTGATCCCAGCAGGATACTACGCACTTGATTTCCTTAGTTGATCTCACCCACAACCAAGAGTTGCTACAACCCAAAGTCGAAGACTTGATAAACAAATCTGTCTCACATACAAAAGTGTATAGATTGAATAAATATGTCTCCCACAGAAATACCAAAGAGTTTTTGTTCCGTCTTTTGATAAATCAAGGTGAACAAGAACCAATTGATAAACCTGTTTTGGGGTAAAAACCAATTCTGCTGTTTTTGGTAAATTTTGATGTGTTGATGAGAAACGAATGCAAACCCTAAACAAATGCACTGCACGGAGTAATTTAGATTCGAGAGATCAATCTATAAGACTCTGACCTAAACCAAGAAATGGTCGTTCCAGATTCAATTTGGTCACAAAGTGAAGGAGAAGGGTTGATCTTGGGGAGGGAAGCGAAGAAGGTGTTTGAGATCAGAATGTTTAATTATGGAGGTGTGGCTGTTTTTTGACTTGTATCAGAATATGGTTTCCGGCTACTTGTGTTGATAACACTTGTGTCCTTGTCGAAATAGGTTGAAATCCTATTTATACAAATCATGTTCGAGCACGCCCTGATCTCGTAGGAAGTGGAGGTGATTAAGCAGTGGAGAAGTGGGGTTGTGTAAAAAGTGGTGATCACCACGTTTCCATTACGAGGGAGAACTGGTCACACTTTCACCCACTACTCTCATTACTCTTAACCGTCCGTCCTTTCCTGACACTTTCTCGTAATGGGCGCTTTGCACACCGCACGCTGTAAACCGCCAGACCAATACCCCAGTGAGCATCCCCCAGTTTGTGACATGTTTGATGTCTCGAGTGAATGGGTCAAGTCGTGAGACTCGCCGCTAAAAGCAGCACATAGTGGTTTTAGGTCAAATAATAAATTATTTGTGAAATCAACATCGATTATAATCGATGTATATAAAGCATCGCTTTTAAACAAGCAGCTGAAAATATTCGATGTGCAGGAAGCATCGTTGTTTTAGAGCTCGTTCGAATTAGTCGCGAATTGAGCGTCTTAAAAAGGTAGCATGACTGGCCACCTTTGGGTGATCGTTTGAGAACCCTATGGGTGAGATACCACTTGGTCGATCACTCCATATGGAGGAGTGGCCAATGATCATAGCGTTACCCTGTTGGCCTCATGAAAACAACTATAAACCATTCAACCAGGCTAGCGAAGTTGGATGGACGAGATGATTTGCGGTAGTTGCATATTGTCGATGTAATTTAGGGTTTAGGAGCCGTGCGGCCAACCCTCTTTTGGGTGAACAATTCAAGGAACAGAGCGTTAGTTTGAGCAGGCCGGTCGGCCATGTGCAAAGGTGGGTTGCCAGTGAGCACGCTAATACCTTCGGGGCCGCCTGAAATTGAATCTAAGCCACTCGATTTTTCCGGAGAAGATGGATGGGTGTGATCGGTTTGCGACAATAGCGCATTGCCGGAACACAACTTAGGGTTTCCAAAACAGTGTGTTCACCCTACTTTGGGAAAGCGATTCAATGCGCTCTTGGCTTGCTATGAGCAAGTCGATCGACCAAGGATGGAGTTGGGTCGCGGGTGAACACGCCAGTACCCTTTTGATCATTCGAAAGGATATAAGCCGTCCAGCTAGGCTAGCTAAGTTGGACGGTTGTGATGTTTTTGAGACCGTTTTTGACGGTCTTAGCTCGTTTGAGCTCATTTTTCAACAGCGCGATCACCCATGTTATGGCCAACGTTCAAAGGAGTTGCGGGTGAACTGATGAGAATCCGACCATCTGCGATACTAGTGGGCCCGCCGATGGTCGTCACGATGATTGCCTAGTTCCGCTGGGAGTAGGTTAGGCTTGTCAAATTGTCTGGACAAATCTTGTGACCGTGATTTCTCTTTAAGACTGACATGGACAGTCTGGATTTTCCTTAAGGAATTTAAGTGTGTCAATCGTGCTAATTTTTAATTAAAAAGCGCGTTGACACGAAAAATATCTTTATCAGAGAGTGGCGCAGCATGTGTGAGTACTTTCATGCAGATTTCAATACTGACACTTCGGGAGATTCGTGCTACTCTGCTGCGAGTGAACATTAATCATCATGTCATGCCAACATTGAGAGTTCAGCTGGGGAACATAGCCTAGGAAAATACTAGGCGGGCTCCGGCCTTAGTGAGTAATGCAGCTAGGAGCTTAAACACTCATTAGGCTCTATACTAGTGAGCAATTCATCTAGGAGCTTGAGTTTCAATATAATATGAAGAGAGACATAGTCACTCATCAGATTCTGATATATGCACCAAATTCCCTGCGGAATATAGATATATCAAGGTCTACTACTTCTGATGCCGGGTCAGGTAGACAGACTTTTACAGTTTTCGCCCTAAACTAAAAACCACCATCAACATTAAGTCATCTGCTTAGCACGTAACAATGACATTGTTGTGGGGTAAGAACTAGATGGTGACAAACGAAAAATAAAATTGAAAAGACGAGGCAGGTAGATATTACTAGGGAAATCCAAATCGACCTTCAGCAGTGGGATTGCGCGATCAGTGGCTTTCTTAGTAGCGTGGCTTTCTTAGTAGCGTGTTGCTAGCTCAGCTATGGGGTATGAGTGAGGTGCGTCCATCCATCTATTCCAATTCATGGAGCAAGAAGGAATCCTTCCTCTGTTCAATCTCTGGAAACTCTGTTCGTATGAAAAGGAGTATCGACCCTCTTCTGTTTTTTGTTGCTCGTCCGGCTCCTTGCTTTCGTCTGCAGCGGCCGGCTCCTCTTCGTCACTGTCAGCAGCTCGACTACAAGCGTGCCAATCGTCATCGACAAGGTAAGTTCATATTGTCATCGTATATTAGCTATAAGTGTAATATCCATGAGTAGTTGATCAAACTTGGACATTTAGCTCCGTGTGAATGACTTTCTTTGTTAGCGGTGGTAGAGCGAGCGTCAACAACAAAGCAATCTCCAATAGTTATAATCAGCAACAAGACGAGCCAGGAGAACTCAAAGTAGGTGTTGTTTTCTCTTTTACGCATGTAGCCACCCAACAAGATCTTCTCCAGAATGTGTAATAAGGTTCTGACTCCAGAAGAATGAGTGCGGACCAGAGAATTTTTACTTCCAACGGGTCGGTGCGGACCAGAGAATTTTTACTTCCAGCGGGTCGAGTTACGGGTCGCTTGGCAAGCTCCGACTCCCTGATACGCCACTCAAGAAACAAGACTTTCAAATTTTTGGAACCAATTCGCATTTAACCTGCAAAATGTTCATTGAATTATCCCAAGAACAACAGACTTGAGATTCTGCTAAACAAAAATCATATTGGTCTCAAGGTTAGAATTCTATGAGTATATGTCCCACACCATAATACTCATAAAATCCCATGAGGGATCCAATTTTCAAAAAAATTTAAATATAAGAGTCGGTTAATTGCCTAAAATAAAATTTGGCCAGTTACCAACCCGATGACTTATAAGGCCAGTTGCCAAAAAACAACACGACCCAATTGCCCAAAAACAACAAACGACCAGTTGCCAAACTAAGACGGGCCAATTGCCCAAATAACAGACGGCCAGTTGCCAAATCAACACGGGCCAATTGCCCACATAACAGACGGCCAGTTGCCAAACTGATACGGGCCAATTACTCAAATAACAGACGGCCAGTTGCCAAAATAACACGGGCTAATTGCCCAAATAACAGACGGCCAGTTGCCAAACTAACACGGGCCAATTTCCCAAATAACAGACGGCCAGTTGCCCAAATAACACGGGCCAATTGCCCAAATAACAGACGGCCAGTTGCCAAACTAACACGTGCCAATTGCCCAAATAACGGACGACCAGTTGCCAAACTAACACGGGCCAATTGCCCAAACAACAGACGGCCAGTTACCAAACTAACACGGGCCAATTGCCCAAACAACAGACTGCCAGTTGCCAAACTAAGGTACAATATTGTGTCAAAGAACCAAAATACTTCCAACATATATAGTAAGTTACGTGTATGAATCAAAGGCATGTACATAGAATTGGTGGACCCAAGATAATATTTAAATCAATTTCCAAAGATCACAATGAAACCCCAGATTTTTCCTTGTTAGAGAAATAGGATATACCCAATTCTGACAAACAAAATGACAATCACTGGCTCTCCTATCCAACACTAAAGATCATTCTTTTATACCTTTAACACTATGTGTTATGCCCGCTGATGCTAATTAGGATCAAATACAGACCTGTTTAAATTAAATAACTCAGGCCTAGGTCGTAGGAAGGGAAACTCATGAGCTAAAAGAACAGTTTAAGATACCACAAATATTCACTACTTAAATGATGGCTTAGACGATCAATGCAAAGTACCGTATTCATAGATATACAACCTTAGTTTCCCAAAATAGTGATCATAAGTATTGATACGCGACAAATAAATATAGATGACGCGTCTAAAGAAATTTATTCATATTAATGTTCCGACTAGCGGTAACCATTTAGCCTACTTATCGGACAGCTAGTCGCCGTACCGGACCACTCATCTCTATAATCATTCAAAGCAGCCATGATTACAGCCGCCTCCATGGACGAAATACGACCAGAACATGCAAGAAAGTGGAGGTATATAATGTAGTGGAAGTACTCAATATTGTAGTAATAGTGGCTAGAAATTTTAAGTTGCGATAATAAGGAAATAAAATTCAAAGGAACAAAATGTATCCTGCAGCCATAGTTTGATCTAAAGAAAAAAAATGTTCGCAGTTAGGCTAATGATCTTATGAACTAGAACTTGGTGCAGTCTATTTATCAAACTCCTCATTTCATCCATTATCTTGAGAAATCAAACACCACAATAAATCAAAAGGCACCAGTTTATGGAGCTGGCATTAATAAAATCAAAGACTTCGAAAAAATAATCAAATAGAATGAAAAACCCCACTAATAACTCGAGGACTATAGTATCCACTCACATAAGCAGTTGAGAATTTCTCAAACTAGTTAGTTTACAATAGGTACTACCTTTGTCAGTCCAAGACTAACTATTCTACAAATGGAACCAATTCTCCTAGATATATATTTCCAAAACCAAACCCACCAAAATCCAACCATTAGCTCACGATAAACTGATCTCATTAATTAGTAGACACAGACTATGTGCAGGGCTAACTGCATATACACATTTACAGTAAGAAACTAGAAAATAATCATGAGTGGGAGAACTAATTATTTAGTCACTGTACACAAACTCTACTACAACCGTAACAATATGAATAAATCCGATGTGTAATCACCGTACAACAACAGATACCAAATGAGAACTAATAAACCTGCATAGACGAATATAGCACCCGATTTAACGTACACAAATGTGGAAAAAAGACAGAAATGTAGAGAAGCTATTGACCAACCAAATCTAACAGTTGCATTCAAATCCTTTTACATCTAGTGCTAAGGATTCCATAATAAAATAAAACGCAACTAGGCATGGTAGCATCCAATGTTCAAAGCATAATATACAAATGTTCCCATCAAAATGAAATTTAACTAGTAATAGAACGTAAACCAAGGAGTCAATGATCATTCCACTTTATAAAATCCATGCATACCAAGATTCTAATATATGGTGAAAGAATAAGCACACAATACAGAGTTTAATTCCATACGTACATTTCACACAAGACATGGTTCCTAAGTACTACGTAAGTGATTAAGCCTTCAAGACATCATTCCCAGCCTACATATATAGATGTATACATTTGTCTGTACATGGTGAGATAACATCAAGTGGACTTGACACATAAATTTCCCTGACAACTTAAATGGGGCACAAGGCTCGAATCAAATTCCAATTCCATTTGTAGTTGACATAATCAATATAATCTAGAATCAGAATTTAAGAAAGTTAAAATATCCATCTTTTTATTACTTAAATGGGATACCATTATCACAATCATAATTAACTTAAACAATGTTTTCATAACAATGAGAGATTCAACTCAAATAGTAAAAACTGAGATTTTGGAAAATCCACGCAACCCCAGTCAAGCAATCATATTAAGAACAGATATGGGAAGAGCCTGAATTTCATATGAACTCTAATTTATCAATTTACACGACTCAAATTGATAACATTGAAAATTGAATAAAATACAGACATCCCATGCCTTATCATCACCTAAATTTGAAGTTTACTCATCAAATTCATAAAAAACCCAAAATTTGTATAAAACCCAAATCTCCTAGTTTCACAACACAACTTCAGTTCAAGAAATAAATTATAGCAAGGTACCTATTCAGGCATGCATCCAATGTGATATTCAAACTAGTCAATCGATAAGAACCATTTAAATCAATTGAGAGAGAAGCACTTGCCTGAAATCAAATTTCTTTCAAACTGATAAACAGAAACTAGAAATTCTTCCAGCAACAAGAACAACTTAACTTTTCGGGAAATTAGATCTCTCTCCAAAGCCTAGCTTAATTCTGTTTATTGCATGAACCTAGATTCTAAATTTTCTTTTTGAAAGAGCGTGACCAAAACGAGATCAGTGAAGGAAAATAGAAACCTCCCCCACCCCAAATCTGGTTTCTTGTTTTTATCCCAGTCCATGGAAAGACTAAACCCTAGTTAGTAAGTTTGTGAATGATTCGATTTTTCCGTATCACGAATTTTACCGTCTTATTCGCGTACGTTTGCAACTCCGAACCCAAGTCGCGTATTATTTGGCATTCCCGGATTATTCGCGAACCGTTCACGAATTTTACGTATTCCGAATGATACGTCCGCTTAATTCGCCATAAATTCTTTAGCTTTTACTTTTCAAAGACTCCACTTTTTGGGCTTTACTGCCTCCCGAACATACACGACCGAATATTAAACGTGTTGTAATTTTTATGAAACAAAAACGACTGAAGAGATTTGAAGGTGAAGGTGAGAGAGATCTCAAACTCACTAACCAAGCATCTAAACCACCATACGACGTCCTCTTGGATAACTAATGTTGTATATATTATTAATATCATCATATTAAGTTTATTTTTTCTTTAAATAACTCACACATATGCATAAAAATTGGTCTATGACCTTATAAATACAAATTATTTTTTATATATAGATACCGAATTTTCAGAGCCGAACTCACATTTATAAATTGAATTATACACGTACGTATGCCGTTCCGAATTACTGACGAATCACGTCCCGTTGACCGAATTTTGGACCGAATCTGGATTTTACAAAACCGTATAATACTCGTACGTTTGCCGTTCCGTACGTTTGCCGAATCCCGAATTGCTAACTAGGGACTAAACTGCCCATAACATACCATCTGACATGTGTACGGTGAAGTGTCAAGCTGCATGCCAAGCTATTATGGCACCCTAGGATTTGTTCAAAGGCAGATTTCTCCAACAATATTTAAATTATTCATTTTTCCTTTTTGAGGCAACCTAAAAAGTGTTCAAAGCACTTGAATATTAGAGTTTCATCAATTCTAGGTGCGTGATCTGTGCAATGGGTTCGGTTAAACCCGAAAAAAAGGGTTCGGAATGTCATAATGAGTTTCTAATCTTTCCAGTGGATTTCAAACTTTACCAAACTCCATTGCATTCCTGGGGTGGATGGATGAAATATATGTTCCGCAATGATCATGTCCGGGCTAATATTGGAGAATGTAGTTGCATTGTTGATCCGTCCTTGACTTTAAGTTATTTGGTGCCTGGACTGCTGAGCCGCAATTAGAATGTTCTTTAAACTCCTGAGCATTGACCAGGATGAAACTGTGTTTATTCTAGATATTTTGCTTACAGGCTTATTCTTGTCCTTCTGTTTGCGATGATAATATGTTGTGGATGCTTTATGGTCAATATCTTTCGGAGCCGTTGGGTGAAGTAGACGAGCTGAGAGGCGTTCCGTCACCGACGTACTGCTATAAAGTCTTCAAGGCCTTCTTTCCAAGCGACATCCTATGAACCATCTTCTGAATCTTGGACTGTTGTATGGAATGGGATGCGATGAGCAGTCCCCAGTTACACTTCTGTCTGGTCACTAGAATAGAACTGATGGCATGGCCGTATATGTGAATCTATCTCTGCGACGTACTTTTGGAGGGCAAGAATCTTCATCAAAATTCGCGGCGGTCTGGTTGTATACCTTCTATGAGCTGGAGAGATTTTTGACGGTGAGGGGATTTTTGCAAGTCTTCAATCCCCAAGTATGATTCACGTGATTCTTCGTATGCAGTTGTGCTTCATGCAACAATCAATGTGAATTTTCTTGTTTGTTGAAGAATCTCGGAACATTCACAGGAGATGTAGTTCTGTTTTACTGTTGATCATCAGGCGAGTCCCTTAATAGCAATCCTGCAGCTGAGGCGCGTCGTATCTGGCTTTGCTCAGGGGTGATACAGCCATAAGTATATATGGGTCTTCTTTTGGGATCTTTGATGCATGTGTACGGCTTCATGTTGAGAATTCCTGCGGCTCGTAAAGTTTTGACAGTGATGATGTTGATATCAGAAATAACGTGGTTGAGGGACATGAAGGCATCTCGTGCTGGCAGTCCCCGGGTGTAATTATCCTGAGCTTATTTTCTCCTGAAAGACGTACTTCTATTGCATTTGCTGGTAAGGTGGTTGACGAATTGACGAAAGTGGCAATCTTTTGGATCCGTCATTTGTTAATCAATGGGCAGAGTCGCACCTGATAAACCTATATTCTATCCAAACTTCTGGTAGCCCATGCACCCTTTCCATAGGAAATTGGAAATAAATGTCGAATATGACTTTGTTAGCGATGTGTTTGTTGATGCGCAGCTTCGTGCAGGCCTTGAGTAGGCGGTGCTGAGTTCTGAGTAGGTGACGTGGCAGACCTGATGCGGTTAGTTTGTGTGGCTTGCTAAAGCGTTGAAGCGGCTTTGGCTTATGGATAGGACATTGAAGCGGATTCTGGAGCGAACGTTGAAGCGGCTTCTGGAGAGAGTTGAAGCGGCTTCTGGTGCGGCTCTTGGAGAGAGAGTTGAAGCGGCTCATGGAGAGAGCGTTGAAGCGGCTTCTGGAACGAACGTTGAAGCGACTCCTGGAGAGAGCGTTGAAGTGGCTCCTGGAGCGAACGTTGAAGCTGATCCTGGAGAGAACGTTGAAGCGGCTTCTGGAGCGAGATCAAGTGATGGCACCATTAGCCCTTGACTTCGAAAAACGAGTTGATACGATATGACAATTAGGAAGGCGACACTCAAATAGTGTTGGTCGGAAAGTCGTGTTTTCTCCTCATGGGAAAGAATACGCTTCTTCTGTTTGATTTTACCTTGCAACTCTCAGAGTCTCAATGGTTACAATGTTGAAGTCATAGGCCGCGTCAATCAGCGTACCGTCAAACTCAACATCCTCAACATCCTTCAAGTGAGAAGTAGCTAGGAGTCCCCAGTTGCATCTATCAATCGTGCTTTCCCGGAGAGGTTGGGGTATGTGAGCGGCTTCACTGGCTGGATACAGCCGCTTGCCTGATACAACATGGTTGAGGGCTACAAATATCACTAGTAGAAAAGTGACATTTAGTAACAGTTCAAACTTTTATAAAGTAACAGTTCGTAAAATGCCTGTTACTAAATGTTAGATAGTTAAATAACAATAACACTTTTCGTAAGAACTGTTACATAATGTCATCCAGGTTGTATACTGTAACTGTTTTTATAGTAAGTGTTACTATATACCCATGTTACTGTAACATATTTCGTATGTCGACATTACCATTACAGTTCTTTAAACCAACTGTTATTATATACCTATGTTACCGTAACATGTTTAATATGTCACCGTAGTTGGCATTATCGTAACATTCTTTAAACTAAATGTTACTATATATCTATGTTACTGCGACATGTTTAATAGGTTACCATATATAGTTGACATTATCGTGACATTTCTGTAAATTATTTATTTGTATAACTAGTTTTTGGGTATCCGGTTCAAAAAAATAACTACTTATGGACTGACATTAATTTAACATCTTGATTTAGTTCTAAGCACGAGAGCTAGCCATGGCTCGTACTGATGGTTACCTAAAGTTTGAGAAAAAATCGAATATAATACAAAATAATAAACAAGTTATAAAATATGTAGGAATATGAAAAATATAAATTGTGTTGTAGTTGCGTGGTGTGGCGACGAAGGTGGTGGAGGTATAGTTTACTGTCTAATGAGAGTAAATATTTTATTTGGATAACATTAAACAAAAGGAAAACATGGAAGAATGGTTCAAGAGTTATAATTAATGCAATAGGTCTCAAGGTCGAATCTTGTGAAGTGTACTTTTATAGAATTTATATTTCATGTCCAAGAAGACCAACTCATGGTAGTGGACGCGGCGTACATGGTGGTGACGGTTGTGGAGATGCTAGTGTTGCTGGCGGTGGAGGTAGTGGTGGCGCTAGTGGTGGAGGTGATGGTAGTCAATAAAAACTGTCAGTTTTTATGACAGTTTCAATAAAAACTGTTACGATTACTCAAACAATAGCAACAGTTTGTTCCCAAACATGTTACAATAAACTGCTAACGGTAACGGTTTTATGTAAAATAGTTACAGTAGAAATTATTCAGTACATATATTTTATAAAGTGTTACTGAAAACTACCAACAATAATAGTTTTAGAATTTATGAGTCATTTTTCAATAGCCTTTCCGTAACAGGTTTTATAAACTTTCCGTAACAGGGGCTTTAGTAACACCGCAGAAAAAACTAAAACTGTTACGGAAATAATACAGTAACAGTTTTTAACTGTTACGGATCATCATTTTTCTACTAGTGTATGTTTTGACGTTGTGTTTTGGAGAAACACAGAATCTCACATAAATGCTCCATCATAGACTGTATGGTTTTGTGGACGAAGTCCCCAAAAATCATGCAGCTCCTTACGAGAAGAGGGTCTCTGCAAACCCCTTCAGTGCCTAATTGAAGTTCCCCTGCGTCTACCTTTCCTTTGAAAATGTGCTTCAATATGTTGCATTCATTAGTTGGATGATTGGCGAACCTGTGGTAATGGCAATATTTGGGATTTGCCATTTGTTCCTCAATTGGTGGGCGCCTGATAGGAGATAGTTTTATGGCATCATCTTGAATCCATACTTCAAGGAGTTCAATCACTTCATCGATCGGGAACGGGAAGTTTGGAGCAGCATCTCCAGTTTCTTGTTGTTGTGCAGGAGTCTTAGCCGTGGCCTTCCGGGGTGGGGCCGTCTGATGCGCTGGTGCTGCACGTTTGAGTTGTTGTTCCGCTGCTGGAGCCTTTCTCTTTCCTCTTTCAATAGCAATTGACTGGAGGTTAGATCTTTTATTGGAAGAACGCCTATTTTCTTGAACATCTTTACGAGCTTCTTCATTCCGGGACGGTTCAGATCGACCGAGTAAAGCAACAACGGATCTCTTAGCAGCTTATGATGCAATATGGGAATTGATATTTTCCAAGAAAGACGCACATAATGAAATTACCTCTTCATTGCGAGGACTCTGATGAGAATGTGATAAATCCCACGAGTCTTCTTTCTGAGCTTGAGGATACATCTCTTCATCTTCACGAGTAGACAAGTTAGGTTGGTGGCTACCTTTCCATTCAACGTGGCCATAGGCTTCGTCTTCCTCACCAGGAATAGGAATAGGAATCTTGGAAGAAGGAATACTACCATCAGTATTGACCCAAAATGAATTGTTGACAGCGTTTCCCCCAGAATGAATACGTGTGGGTTCTTTTGATAGTTGATCCATGAGGACTTTCAAAAGTGTAAATACGTTGTCTTGCGTCTTGACAATAGTAGCTTGATTCGACAAGGGTTTTGAATGAAAGAACAGATTCAGGAATAACATGTGAATTATTGCCATTGCTAGGCGAAGTAAAATTGGGATTGAGGGTTTCTAAACCATTTCTAAGATCAACCATCTTGAGAAATTTAGGAAATCGAAAATGGAATTGGGAAAATGATTTTTGCAACCGAGAGATTAATCTCCCACTGTGGTCGCCAGTTGTTTTGGAGTAAAAACTGATTCTGCTGTTTTTGGTAAATTTGGATGTGTTGATGATAAATGAATCCAAACCCTAAACAAATGCACTGCACGGGAGTACTTTAGATTCGAGCGATCAATCTATAAGACTCTTTACTAAACCAAGAAATGGCCATTCCAGATTCAATTCGGTCACAAAGTGAAGGAGAAGGGTTAATCTTAGGGAGGGAAGCAAAGAAGGTGTTGAGATCAGAATGTTTAATTATGAAGGTGTAGTTGTTTTATGACTTGTATCAGAATATGGTTTCTGGATACTTGTGTTGATAACACTTGTGTCCTTGTCGAAATAGGTTGAAATCCTATTTATACAAGTCATGTTTGAGCACGTCCTGATCTCGTAGGAAGTGGAGGTGATTAAGCAGTGGAGAAGTGGGGTTGTGCAAAAACTGGTGATCACCACGTTTCCATTACGAGGGAGAACTGGTCACACTTTCACCCACTACTCTTATTATTGTTAACCGTCCATCCTTTCCTGACACTTTCTCGTAATGGGCGCGTTGCACGCTGCACGCAATAAATCGCCAGACCAATACCCCAGTGGGCATCCTCCAGTTTGTGACATGTTTGATGTCTCGAGTGAATGGGTCAAGTCGTGAGACTCGCCGCAAAAAGCATCACATAGTGCTTTTTAGATCAAATAATAAATTATTTGTGAAATCAACATCGCTTATAATCGATGTATATAAAGCATCGCTTTTAAACAAGCAGCTGAAAATATTCGATGTGCAAGAAGCATTGTTGTTTTAGAGCTCGTTCGAATTAGTCGCGAATTGAGCGTCTTAAAAAGGTATCATGACCGGCCACCTTTGGATGATCGTTTGAGAACCCTATGGGTGAGCTACCACTTGGTCGATCGCTCCCTATGGAGGAGGGATGGCCGATGATCACAACGTTACCCTGTTGGCCTCCTGAAAACAAATCTAAACCATCCAACCAGGATAGCGAAGTTAGATGGACGAGATGATTTACGGTAGTTGCATATTGTCGTTGATGTAATTTAGGGCTTAGGAGTCATGCGGCCAACCCTCTTTTGGGCGAACGATTCAAGGCACTGAACGTTAGTTTGAGCAGGCCGATCGGACATGTACAATGGTGGGTTTCCAGTGAGCACGCTAATACCTTCGGGGCCGTCTGAAATTGAATCTAAGCCACTCGATATGGTCGGCGAAGATGGATAGTTGTGATCGGTTTGCGACAGTAGCGCGTTGTCGCAACACAACTTAGGGTTTCCAAAACAGCGCGTTCACCCTACTTTGGGCAAGAGATTCAATGCGCTCTTGGCTTGCTATGAGCAAGTCGATCGACCAAGGATGGAGTTGGGCTGCCGGTGAACACGTACTCCAGTACCCTTTTGATCATTCAAAAGAAGATCTAAGTCGTTCAACTAGGCTAGCTAAGTTGGGAGGTTGTGATGTTTTTTAGACCCTTTTTGCCGGTCTTAGCTCGTTTGAGCTCATTTTTCAACAACGCGATTACCCATGTTATGGCCAAGGTTCAAAGGCGTTGCGCGTGAACTGAAGGAAATCCGACCAACTGGGATACTAGTGGGCCCGCCGATGGTCGTCACGGTTATTGCCTAGTTCCGCTGAGAGTAAGTTAGGATTGTTAAATTGTCTGGCCAAATCGTTTGGTCGTGATTTCTCTTTAAGACTGGTGATGAGTGCTAAAAAGTGCATATTTCTATATATTTTTCTTGGCATTTAACTCATCTTTTGTGCATTAATTCTAC
Organism: Papaver somniferum; assembly: GCF_003573695.1. NCBI lineage: Eukaryota > Viridiplantae > Streptophyta > Magnoliopsida > Ranunculales > Papaveraceae > Papaver > Papaver somniferum. The sequence goes on from NC_039359.1 coordinate 7,075,066, forward strand.
ATTTTATCCCATATTCTGTGTTTTCGTTGTTTTCAAGAATAAATACTTTTCTTAATTAATTTTGCATTTTTAGGTACTAAATAAAGCCTGGTTAACTCACGGAGCGAAAAGAGCAAAGGAACGGCAAAGACTCTCGATAGGAGGAAGCGAAGAATGATGTTTGCAAGAGCCGGATCAACGAGAAGTGGGATTGAAGAGGAAGAATTGTCCTTAAAGAAGATATGGTCTTGGCATACCCAAGACCCAAAACCCTTACCCAAATCCATTTCCATTATCCATACCCATTTCCATGAGAGCCGTCAGATTGGATCCATCTCATCATCCAACGGTCGCCTCATCATTGTGCATCAAAATCCGAAGCTCCTGTCAAACACTATAGTACCTAACTCCATCTGAAGCCGTCAGTTTTTTTGTATCTCATCATCCAACGGTCGCTTCTATCGCGTCGTTGGATCATTCCATCACCTTTTCATCCTACGCTTTCGCTTCGCTAATCATCAACCTTTGATACACCCGCCTCACACCCTAGCATCGGAACCTATACCCTTCACCCAAACACTCCCTTACCTTCTTCCCATCGATCTTATCTTCCCCAAAAACCTTCTTCTTACCCCGACAGTTGCAGTCGAGCTCTTCTCCTGCCTCTCTTCCATGTCCACTGCCACCCTCTGCCTCACTACCATCTCCATACCCCGACACCACCTCAATCACCATCACTTTCCCCAACTCTCTAGCCTAGTTGCTTCTTCAAACCCACATCTCTCTGAACCCTAGGTGTGGAGTTGATGAAACAACTCGAGCTAGGGTTGCAGTACATCAATTGGAGCAGGAAGAGCATCAGAGGGACATCAACAAGCATGGGTCGAGTCTATTTGCGTCAGAGGGTGAGTTAATTTTATTTATCGAAACCCTAATCCTGCTGATTTGGGGATTTTCAAATTAGGGTTTTTAGAAAATTTGGGTATTTTGTTGTAAGCTATAAAAGGGAAACGATGTAGTGTGTTGTAACCATGCTGGAATAGCCAGTGTCATTTGGTTTGATTTTGGGAGAACTGGATTAGCCAGTCTCTCCAATTTTTGTGCTGTTCCATTTATGTTCACTGTGATGTTTTATGTTTAATACTATGTGATGTTAATGTTTAGTTCCTCAATTGTTCTAAGTTTATCCACTGTTATGTGCTTCCCATGTTATGTTATTGTGTTTAAATTCATGTTTTGTTTCACTGTCAACTGTTAATGTATGTTTATCTTCATGTCTATCATGTTCTGAATCTCAAATGCTAGGATTAGATGAAGTTATGAACCAGCTGAGATAGTCTTCATCATGTGCAGCTCATGTTCAGTGTTGCTAAGCCCTTAGACTAGTTGTGCTTTAATCAGACAATTAGCACTTTGGTAAGTATTTTAGCTGTGATTAGAATATCCCTTAGGTTAATGGTGGATTCAACGTCCTAGTGATCATCCTCTTGTCTTCATTGTTTTCTTATTTCTACTTCAATGTTTTCTTCACATCACTGCCCTTGGCTTAGGCCTTGGTTTATTACACTGTCATTTTATTGTCTTTGCTTCACTGTTTATCTCCATTGTTGTTTGCTGTTTGCTTTTGCCATTGTAAATATCCATGTTTTACCTTGGCCTAGTGCTCTGCTGCCTTGTTTAGCTCCAGCTGCACTAGGTCTTTTTGGCTTTTCTGCCCTTTTCCTTCCCTGGCCTTGCTGCCAGTTCTCCCCCAGCTGCTACTACTTGCTGTTGCTGTTGCTGCTGCTGTGCACTGCTTCTGCTGCTGCTGAAGCCACCACTGCTGCTGCTCCAGGTCCAGTTCAATTCTGGGCTACAAGTCCAGTCATTACAAAAGCCCACTGTATCTGTTTAGAAACCTAAGGCCCAACTCAGTTCAGTTCATTTCAAAGACTACTGAGGCCCAGATTCATTACAAAGCCCAGTTCAGTCTTGGGTTAATCTAGAAGCCCATTGACACTCAAATCCCAGTGCACTTCAAAGGCCAAGCCTAGTGCACTTCAAGACCAACTGAGCCCAAGCTCAGTTCACTTCATTGTCAAACAAGCCTATAATCCAAAGGTACCCTAAGCCCAAAGCCCAAAAGGCTTCATAGTTAACCAACAACAGTTTAGGAGCCCAAAATAGCTAGAAAACTCCAAAACACTCCCAGTCTCTGTGGATCGACCCGTACTTGCACAAGCTACAACTGACGACCGTGCACTTGCGGTATTATTGTAGGCCCGCGTTTCATTGCTCTTCATATTTACACCCTTTTCCGGGCACACCAAGTTTTTGGCGCCGCTGCCGGGGACTCGGTTTGTTTCTCTAGTAGTTTTATTAGCTATTTTTGCATTTCACTGCATAGCATTTGCATCTGCATCTGCTTCACTTCATTTGTTGTTGGACCTGCTGTTCTGAACCAGTTTTTCCTCCGCTGGGATGCTACCAAGGAAAAGAACCAAAGCCCAACTGGGTTTTTGCAACAATATCAGAGCAGCTGGGCTGTGCTAAAAAGGTAAACCCATTCAGAGAACCCGAATTGTGGGCTTCCAATTTTTAATTTTGGGCTTGTAATATTAAAGCCAATTTTTGGGCTTTTTATTTTCTGTTGGTATTGTAATTAATTTTTGTGGGCTTGTTTGTTTAATTTGTGGGCTTGTATTTAATTTTTGTGAGCTTGTTTAATTTGGACTTGTATTTTGTATTCTGGGTTTTTAAACCCAGCTGAGCTTGTAACCGATCACGCTAGGTTAACTCGTTAGTGGGCCGAGTACCCAAATTCTAGGCCGAGATTTTGGACTCAGTTTCACCAAACGTTTTCAAACCAGCTGAGCCAAAGCAAACACAAAACCAACAGTGGGCTTGCTCCCATTCAAAAACCAAATTTTATTTTCTTTTAAAAAATAAATAAAAAATATTTTCTCTCCCATTCAAAAACCAAAATTTTTACTTGCTCCCAAATTTTAAAACCAAATTTTATTTTGCTCCCACATTAACAACCAAATTTTTTTTTTTATCCCACCAAAACCAAATTTTCCCAAAAATCCAAACCCATTAAAAACCAAATTTCTTTTCAAACCCGACAAAACCAAATTTTTCCTATAAACCAAATTTTTTCCCAAAAATCCAAACCCTTTAAAAACCAAATTCTGAGCTTTGTACATTCTTACTTAGCTTTTGAGCCAATCATGAATAGATCTTTTTCTACAGTTGGGGAGTACAACAAATCCCTTAGAGAACTTGCATATGGACAAACTTCACGTTATGAACCTTCCACGGACCATGATGTCAATAGTCATAGGAATTATTATGGACATTTTCAAAGTCCCGAGCCGCAATACATGAACCCTAATGACTATTCATACATGCATCATTCATCGCAACGTGAAAATGAACATTCTGCTAGAGCCTCACTCACACAATCATCACTTATGGATCAATTAGAAGCTCGAATCACAGCTTTAGAAATGCAATCACATGAGGAATCTGTCACATCTAATTTTCTTAGGCAACCTGAAATCTATGCATGTCCCGCATGTGGTAGTCTAGACACACCCTGTAAGAATTGTCATTTTGCATAATTTAGGCAATCTAGAGAAAATCCAAGGTATGAAATGATAAATAAATTGTGAGAATGGTAGTCATTGGGACCATAATCAATCCTTTGAGGGTTGCGATCAATTTTTTAAACCCTAATGACCATGCACACATGTACCATTCACCACAATTTGAACATGAAGAATTTTGTACTCCCATGAATTTAGACTCCACCACAGAAGCTTTAAGACTCAGTAAGCAAAACTTTGATAGATCTACATCACGAATTCATGCATATTTAGATCAGATTTTGCTTCACCTACAAAAGGAGGAAATTCATGAGGAAATGTATGTTGTCCCTAATGAAGTGTCTAGTCCCATTCTTGTAAATGATGTTGAATATGAACCTAATTTAGAGGAACATGAATCGACTAATGACACCACCACTGTTAATGAGGACCAATATGCATGCTACCATGATGATGATTATGATGATATGTTAGAAGAACATGAAAATATTGTGGAACCTGTTGGTTCAATAACATATGGCTTCTCGCCCTCGACCTTCATGAATGTTGTTTTTTCTAATACTCATTGTAATTCATATGATTTTGATATTGACATGGGATTCGTACAATTATTCTGTGAAGATGAGCATGACATAGGAATAGTTGAATCTTCTGTAGACACTAATGTTAATATGCATGAAAATATATTTGATGTGTCTGATTCTCTACCTAGGTCACATTGTGATATTTCTCCTGATTTGCCGATGCATGAGAATGAATCTGTTGATGATGTTGATGACTCTGATTGTGATCTTGCCAATTTGTTTGATGATTGTAAGCATGTTGTGACACGTGTAGAAGACTTAGGAGATGTTGATGTGATTAGTAATGATGTGCCTATCGTCCTACATAAGTCACAATCTGATGGCCTTCCACCCAACCTAGATTTGGTTTGTACCCATATTGTCAAACCGACTTTTCTGAGAGTACCTAATCTAGGATTGGAACTGTGTGCTTCCCAAGTCCTCTTGGACTATTTTGCATCTAAGTATAATATCTTTGAGGAGCCACAGTTGGAATTAGCATGTTTGCCCGTCCCTAGCACAGTTCATTTCGAGCTAGACCTTGTGCATGATGAACCCCCAAAACTGCGAGATTTTGTTTCCAAAATTTTATCCGTTGAAAAATACAGGTTTGGGGGTAGCTCATTTTGTTTCACAGTTTCACTTGCGTTTCTTTCCTGTTATATTTGTGTGAAGCTGTTGAAACCTCTACACTTTATCTTTTGGGTTGATCCTCAACTCTTTAGATTGTTAGTGTATGGTGAATTTTTGTATATAATCCAGTAGATAAAATTTCTTAAAACTCTTTTGTTCCTTTTGTATATATTTTGTTAATCCAATATGATCTCGGCTGACATATGTTGGATTCTTGCCTTGAATAACGGAGTTCTAATATTGCTTTCGCCAAAATCGGGTATTCTCTTTCCTTTTTCTCTACTCAACATGACCCTCTTCATATGTTGTATTATAATTTTGTTCATATTTTGAAACATTGAGGACAATGTTTAGTTTAGGTTTGGGGGTGAAAAGTAGATACTTTGATAATATGCCATAATTGAAAACAAGAACTCCTTCTTTTTGAAAAAAATGAAAAATGAAAATAAAAAATAAAAAATTGAAAAAAAAACAAACATAAAAATGGAGCTCATTTACCTTGAAATGTTGACTCTTGTGCAAATATGTAATTATTAGGAGTCTTAGTCTAGATATTTAGGCACCCTGATTCTAGCACAATTCACATAGTGATAAGAAATTTGCACGCGCACGATCTACCAATACATGTATAGCCTCGATCTTCAAGGTGTTTGATAGGAAGTCATGATTGCCAATCACTTTAGAATACTGAACGAAACTTGACTAGCTTGTTCTTTGGTTGGTTGGGATAGAAGGTGGAGGTTACATTAAGAAAGACAACCATCGAATTTAACTGGGTGCATCAAAAAGGGCTACCTCTTGCAAAGTGTCATGTAATCTTTTGTTTCCTTTTGTATATGTATCAAAAGTGTTTCTTTATCAAAAAACAAAAAAAACAAAAAAAAAAAAAAAAAAAATTCAAAATAAAAAAAAAAAAAAAAAAAAAAAAAAAGAAAAAAAAAAAACGATGTATATATTCAGAAAAAAATATCAGAAAAATACAAAAAAATCAAGTATTGTTCAATTCCATCCTCTCTTGTTCCAAAAATAAAAGAGAGTAGTCAATGTAAATAAGAGTCATGTAAAGAGTCATCTTTTGTGTTTTATTGTAATAAGCAAGGAAGGGTGTATGCCATTGATGTACAACGCGAGTAATTGTGAAACACCTCCTACTCATTCACAATTCTCGTAAAGTCCAGACAGCTAGCTAGATTTCGACCTTGGTTCTTAGCCTGAGAAACTATCTCTTGGTGATTAGTAGTCATAACATCCGATCTTTCTTTACACATGTGTAGATACACTTTACACTCTTATCACATGTCTTTATTTGTTATCAGTGCTAGGATTGTGCCTTTGATAGCTAGATTGACATCTCCATTTTGATGTGAGCTTAAACTGTCTTGCACATGTCACATTTGATGGAATATGAGCTTATATTTTGTCCTAGAACTTTGTAGGTACGTTCTAAGCAAACCTTCACGAGACTTCACTCGTCCACTAGGGACACTTAGTGGTTTAAAAGGCTTATTGCATTCGCTAAATGCAATCGAGAGACCAGCGACAGTGGTATAGGTAGGATTTTCTTAGTTTTGTTTTACTTGAGGACAAGTAAAATTCAGGTTTGGGGGTATTTGATGAGTGCTAAAAAGTGCATATTTCTATATATTTTTCTTGGCATTTAACTCATCTTTTGTGCATTAATTCTACATTTTATCCCATATTATGTGTTTTCGTTGTTTTCAAGAATAAATACTTTTCTTAATTAATTTTGCATTTTTAGGTACTAAATAAAGCCTGGTTAACTCACGGAGCGAAAAGAGCAAAGGAACGGCAAAGACTCTCGATAGGAGGAAGTGAAGAATGATGTTTGCAAGAGCCGGATCAACGAGAAGTGGGATTGAAGAGGAAGAATTGTTCTTAAAGAAGATATGGTCTTGGCATACCCAAGACCCAAAACCCTTACCCAAATCCATTTCCATTATCCATACCCATTTCCATGAGAGCCGTCAGATTGGATCCATCTCATCATCCAACGGTCGCCTCATCATTGTGCATCAAAATCCGAAGCTCCTGTCAAACACTATAGTACCTAACTCCATCTGAAGCCGTCAGTTTTGTTGTATCTCATCATCCAACGGTCGCTTCTATCGCGTCGTTGGATCATTCCATCACCTTTTCATCACTTATGTCTCAATATAGGAGATAGAGTAGAAATAGACTTTCCAAGTGATAAATGAGTTTAAGTCTCCACATACCTTTTGTGTATGAAGTTCCACAAGCTCCTCTTAGTAGTTCTTCGTCTTCAAATGATGAACGCCGTGAAAACTAAGCTCAACTACATAATCTATGTCCTAGTACGAGACATCTATAAGAGGCTAGAAATCAAGACTTATAGTTTTGATCACTAACATTGACAAACATGCTTGAGATAGCAACGCATACGAGTTCGACCGAGCAGTGCTCTAACAATCTCCCCCTTTGTCAATTTTAGTGACAAAACTATCAATACATATGGATTACAAAATAAATAAAAATTTGTAGCTTCTCATCCAAATGCTTGATCTCATTGGCATCTTCAACACGACTGGAAAACTTCGTCACTTCCAAGTACTCCATGATTCTAAACGTGTTCAACTCAACATCATAGTTGTTGAAGATCCGTAGCGATAACAATGAGAAAAAAAATGCTCTCGATCATTGTTATACAGTGTCATAGTATTATTACAAAGTATCAAAGTTCAATTGTATCACAACTTTGACAACAATACTATGGTGATATGTATCACTCCCCTTTAGTCAATACTTCATCTCAACATGAAAACCACTCCCCCTTACATAGTGATCCGTAAACCATATGTATTTGTAGTATGAAACTACACATTAATTCTCCCCCTTTTTGTCAATATAGATTGACAAAGGTACGAAAACTAGTGGGATCCTCATGAAATTTTCATAGCGATACTTCATGACCAAAAGAGAATAGCATACCAACTTATTTAGATGCAATCATAAAACCGAAGCTAAATGCATTCATCAAGGAGTTTATAAAGATACAAGATAACCCCTATAATATTCCACAGCCGCGCTCCCCACAAAGATTTGGCAATTAAGAACAAGTTCAAAAAGAACTCTCCCCCATAAAATGTCATTCTCGAAAGAACAACAAAGGCGACCTTGCTTTTTTTTAAAAAGAAGGATTTCTAAAGAACACTAGGATACTTGACAAAAACACATCTACTAGAAACAAATGCAAACATGAAGCAACACCTCTCTGGGAATTCCAAACTCAATTGCCCAACAGATTGAGATAAAAGCATGGGAAAGAGTTATGGAGAACTAATGAACTAAAACAACACCAATACACTGCCATAGGTGTTGAAAAATGGCAGTGTCTTATGGTTTGGTGAGAATATCAGCCAATTGTTGTTCAGAAGGCACAAATTCCATAGTAATGATACCATTTTCATAAAGATCTCGAATAAAATGGTACCTTATGTCTATGTGCTTAGTCCTTGAGTGCCCAATAGGATTCTCAGTGATGCGAATCGCACTTGAGTTATCACAAAAGATCTTCATTATTCCGAAATCAATTCCATAATCAGAAAGCATTTGTTTCATCCATAGGAGTTGATTACAACATGAACCGGAAGCTGTGTATTCTGCTTCACATGTTGAGAGAGATTGTGAATTTTGTTTCTTGCTATACCAATCTACAAGAGTCATCCCTACATAGTAGAACCCCCCTGATGTACTTTTTCTGTCTTCCACATATCCTGCCCAATCAGCATCTGAATAGGAAGTAAGGTCAGAGTTAGTATCAAAAGTGTATGAAAGACCATACTCGACAGTGTGATTAATGTAACGTATGATCCTCTTTGTGGCGGCAAGATGAGATTACTTTGGATTTGCCTGAAACCTAGCACAACAACCAACACTAAAAGCAATGTCAGGTTTCGTGGCAGTGAGATACAAGAGACTTCTAATGATAGGTCGATAAAGTTTTTGATCCACATTTACACCTTTCAAGACTGAATCTTGAAACAAGATTTTTTGCATAGTTCTCTTGAGATAAGTAAATTCCATCCTTTTGTTGTTGAATTTTTAAACCCAAAAAGAATTTTAATTCACCAACATTGCTCATCTCAAACTCTTTGTCAATAGAGACTTGAAAATCTTTTGCAAGTTTCTCAGATGTTGATCCATAGATGATATCATCTACATAAACTTCAGCAATTACAACATATTTCCCACTCCATTTGGTAAACAATTTTTTATCAGCTCCACCTCTTGAAAAACCTTTCCTAAGAAGGGAAGTAGTTAGTTTTTCAAACCAGGAACGAGGTGCTTGTTTTAACCCGTACAATGCCTTGTTGAGCTTAAGTACATGATCGGGAAAATTAGGGTTTTCAAATCCCTTAGGTTGAGCGACATAGACTGCTTCCTTTAAGTTTCCATTTATGAAAGCGGATTTAATGTCCATTTAAAATAGCTTAACCTTAAGAAAACAAGCATGAGCTAATAATAATCGAATGGACTCAAGGCGTGCCACATGATCAAAGGTTTCGTCAAAGTCGATTCCTTCAATCTGTGAATATCCCTGAGCGACAAGTCTAGCTTTGTTTCTGACAATGATACCAAATTCATAAGACTTGTTCTTAAATATCCATTTGGTACCAAAAATATTTACATTGGGGGGACAAGGTACGAGTTTCCATACATCTTATCTTTGGAATTGATTTAACTCTTCATGCATTGCATTTGCCCAAGAGGGATCACTAAGAGATTCATTAATATTCTTAGGCTCCACTTGCGATAGATAACAACCAAAATTGCAAATATTTTTAAGTTGACCTCTCATCTTAGCAGTATAATCTCTAAAAAGACGAGGGTACCCAAATATACCTCAATCTAAAACTTTTCCACCTATAAGTCCTTTCTCCGAATCTGATTGTCTATGGACTGAGTCGAGACAAATACAACTAATCGGTTCACACTTCGTGTGATCATCTATGGATACGAGATCGAGACAATACGAAAACAAGATAACTTGTGTGATTGACCATGGATACAAGATCGAGACAATATAAAAACGAAGTATGTTTACTTGATAATAGGTTCGGACTTAACCAAACACATTGCTATCAAACAAATAGGAATTAACGTTTGTGTATTTTACTTCTAATTATAATAAAACAATTATAATTGCGGAAGCAGAAAAGTAAAAGACACAACAAGATTTTGTTAATGAGGAAACCGCAAATACAGAAAAACCCCGAGACCTAGTCTAGAATTGAATACTCTTAGAATTAATCCGCTATACAAAATCAAAACAACTTCGTATAGTTGAGACCAAGCAACTAAACCTATAGTTCACCTAGTTCCCTCGGTATTCCCGCGCCTCCAACTTGCAATAAGTCACGCACTTGGAACAATTCATTTGGTTCGTATTCCAAACAGTAAAGGAACAGCAAATCTGTTCGGTAATAACTCTTTTCAAACAAGTGATATGAGTTTGACAAAAGGCTCTTTCGTTTATCCCAATAAACTCCTTTGTCAGGTCCTTAGATCTATCTTTTCAAAAACTACCAAAGTAATTGTTAAGATTATGCAATCAATACTTTTAATCACAAAGAAACGTATGGATGCCGATCTACTCAACTAATCAGTCAAATATATCAAAAAGATAAACCGATTATAGTTGGATCCCTTTCCAGCCGAAACAAGTTTTATGCACACCAAAGATTATGAACCCAAATATCTTCTTTGCCTTCAAATCTTCTTTGATCTTCAATAAACACCTGCACACAAATAACTTGAATCTCTTGTGATCAATTACACACAGAATGGAATCTGTTAACAATGGATTATCACAAGACCTATTTAGATCTACAAAAAGTCTGAATATCCCCGTCGAAACTTTGATCTAGTTTGAGTGAATCTTATATCAGAAGATAAGATTCTCAAGCATAAACAAACTAGGTGCAATCAAAGTTCAACAACCGTTAGTCAATCAAATCAATCGAAAACTAATAATAAAGTGCAATTATCTAGTTTCCCACCAAAGGTATTCGTAGAGCTTCCCAATCCCAAATAAGTCTTTAAAACGAGCGGTCGTAAGAGATTTCGCCTAATTAGGATACTTTCCTCTCCGAATAGACGACTCCACCAGTAAAAACACAACTAGGTAGTTTTTCTGGCTCTGAGGATTAGTTTGATTGAAATGCAAACTTCAGTATTCATAGACAAGGAAATTTGGACACCAAGGAATTTCCAAAGCCGAATATTCTCAAAGATATGCAATAAGGGCAAAAACGGTTTTCATAATTCCTGGAAATGCTTTGTCGAAATATTGACCGAAATCTCAGTAGAAAATCTCCAACTAGTAAATGCACATTACTAATTTTTATTTTTTAAAGATATGCATTTTAATTGCTGGAAATTAAAAGCATATAAAACTAAAAACCTTAATTAAAAGATTCTCAATTTATTTCGATCATGGATTCTCCTTTCGCTATTAAGGAATATCTTTGAAAAATAAAAGATAAGAGTTACTGCACATGTTCAAAGTATGTCGACATCTTTATTTTGTAAATCCTTTTTCATATTTACAATCTTGGAACCGTTTTGCCACACTTCCAAACAAGTTTAGAATTGGTTCATCTGACTTCCAAGAACTATGTGATTGATTATCCTATCAAATCACCATTAATGGGTTTCACGGTTTTACCTTAACATAAAGTTTCGGTTCTACCTCCAAGTGGGTACTAGGATCAGTTAATCTAGTTACCATAAAATGGATAACTAAGTACTAGGATCGGTTACCACTTCTTATGGAAAAACTTGTGACCGGTTGACCAAGTTATAGGATCGGTTACACCAACTTACTAAAACTTGTTAAACCTCTTATAAGGATCGATTACACTCTCTCTTGTGATCGGTTACACCTCGTACTAGGATCGGTTACCCAATGACTAGTATTTAGTCACACTAAATTCAAGATATCGGTCTTACCATCTCAGGTGATTACTTAAGATCGGTTTCACTAATAAAAGTTATACAAATACAAAATTCAGGTCTTGTGAATAGTTTTACCAAGATACATAAATAAGTTATGAGCGGTTATACGAAACACACATATTGGTAATTAAAAAGACAATGAATGACTATACCAATAAGCCTAGCGATTTCCCTTTCGATTCACAAAACAAGTTTATGAATTTACTTCCTTTAAACGAATGTAAAACAATATTTCCTAGGACGAAATCTTCACCCATACCCATACATAATCACAATAGCATTCATACAATTATGTCGATGTCTTATATAGGAAGTTCAAAAGATGGACGTTATACTTCGTATTGTAATTCCTTAATACTATCTAACTAGAGTACAATATTCACAGCTTCGCAGTTATGTTTTCAATATGAACGACTTGAAAGATACGTTAGGGAATGAAACAGTTCAAGTCAAATATTACTAACCTCAAGTGGAAGGATGATGTGGTCGTTGTAGCTCCTTACTTCTTCACATTATTCAAGTCTTCCCGTAATACTTATAATGTTTGATATCCTAATACTTTCAAGCTAAACTATATGAAGTTGAATCTAGCATATAATCAAGCGAATCTTTAAATAAGTATTTGTTCATTAAAATATGACAATCAAACTTGACATACCAACACTTGGTGGGTTCAACCGAGCTATGCTCTAAAAATCTCCCCCGTTGTCAATTTTAGTGACAAAACTCTTACATCATATGGATAAACAAATTACAAGAATTCATTACACATACGCTTGATTCCAAGTTTTAACAGCACAATAACCTGTATACATTCAATCCTTTAAATGTCGTTGTTGATATTATAATAACAAAGCTAATACTCCCCCTAAAGGTAAGATAGGTAGATTTTCAATCCGCACGTCTTTGCTATTCCCTTTGTAGTTCAGATAACCACAAGTATCAATATGATATGCTACCCCCCCTTAGTCTATGATTTCCTCTTTCGTTAGATTTAACATTTAAGCACCATTTTCCTTTCCCTTAGGTGATACCAAATCAATATCAAATCACTTGTTTACTCCATATATTTCTCTCCCTTTTTGTCACAAAATGATAAAGGTACGAGCAAATAAAGGATAAACTAAATGGATCTTACAAATCTTACAAAGAGACTTGCAACCTATAAGAGTTAAGCACGAGGGTTTCACACACCATTTTAGATAACCAATATCAAAACCGAAACTACAAAGTAATTTTGTTTTGATATGTCACCAAGGAAACAATTTCCTGAAGCAATTCTCTCTAATAGTTTAGCAAATTAAATTGACTAACATCTTAGTTCTTTTGCTAAACCAATTGCACAAATACAATCGCTTGTTCGATAAGACCAAAATAAAGATCAAAATTAACTCTATTTTTCTCATCAGGTTCTAATTATTCAAATAATAACTTAGACCTTTCACTTTTAAACAAGACAAGTAGTAGGTTAGTTAACTAGAATTTCTTGTTAAGGCATTCGATTAGACTTGAATAACTGAAACCTCCGCTTTGATAAGTCTGACTAAGATCAGAATTAACTTAGTTTCTCTTATCCGGAATCAAATTGGACTAAACAATTCATCCCGAAAACCTTTTCTTTTGTTAAGCCATAAACAATTCGTACAAACCAAATAAATAAACTTGCATAATTATTTACCTCAATCGGAAGTAATAACATAGACATTAAAGCACCGCAATTGCACCGAAATTTTGTAAGCCTAAACAATTGATTCCAAACAATAAAGCAAGATAACAAAAGTTTTTCTTAACCGCAAACAATTGAATCACACGCACATCCATACACAAATAATGGAATAAAACATCAATTGTACCGAGATTTTGTTAAGCAAAAACAATAAATATATGCAATAAAATCAGGCTTTACTTAAACAGGAAAACGATTAACTAACAAATTTGTTACCTCAAGTTCCGCATCCTCTTCTCCCCAAAAGATATTTCATTAAGCGCAAGTTCAAGATAGAAATCTTCCCCGTTATTTTGTCATCCTCTTGCAAGACAAAAGAACAACAACAAAAACCAACCTTTACCAGTGAAAGGTTCAAAACCGGTTTTAACTAATGCAATGCAAAAGTTGAAACCCCGAAACACATATGCTTTTATGCTAAACCAAATGATTCAATATATTGTGACTTTTTCACATATTATTTCAATCAGAACCCCTCATGATCCTTTTATAAAGCCTACCAACATGGTATAGAACTCAATCCCGCTAAATCAAAAAGTCACCCAAACCATAAGGGATCACACCATATGAGATCGAATATTAAGGTTATGAAAACCGAAATCAGACATCCCATAAACTCAAGTGCAATACACCATAAATATTTAACAGAAAATCAAGTGTTGAAATTACCTCAATTTTGTAGGAAATTGAATTACGAAACCAACGCAAAAAGAATGAGGTTATTCCGAGTTCGGACGAAGAAGTTATGGGCAAAATAGTTTTACACTCCTTCATATGAACCAATCACTAGGATTGCTTACACCTCTCACTAGGATCGGTTACAGTAGTTACTTGTGATGGATCACAACACTAAACTGTTTTTGACATAACTTTTGCATACAGTGTCCAAATTTAGTGATTTTTGGCTCGTTTTAACCGTAAAAACAAGAGCTACACATATATGATCAGTAGATATCAACATCATAAACTCAAAATTACCGTTTCTATAAAAAAAAAGAAGCTCAAATATAGATAGATAAGGTATGAGTATAGAAGAAAAGCAATCTCCCTAAAGATGTTAATTAGTCATATAATAACCGAGAGATCATGTGCTCAGTTTCGTGTGCTTCCTCACCCTTCATAAGATTGATCACAAAGGTGAGCATGCGCATTCCAACACAACTAGGTTGTGTTGAGTTGATCCTTGTCTTGTTCGTCACGGGTGACTAAGACAGAATCATCATTCTTGACCTCTTGATTGGTTTGCTTTCTTTTGTTCCATCTCTTGTTTTTCTTCTTTGACTTGCGATGAAGAGTGTCATTATCACAACATTTACTAGTACAAGAGATTTCAGACATGATGTCTTTCTTTAGTATTTCAAGAAAACTCTTGCAATTATTGTCCCCAATAATTAACAACTGAGAGTCATTCTTGTGACTAACTTTTGGTCCCTTTTTGGCTATGGAGGATTTTGGGACCCATTTAGAGGAAGGTTTCGCAGGAGAAGCTTTCTCCTTCATACCATTAGAACCATTGTCCTTTTGGATATTTTGCGAACCAACTTTTCCCCAATTTGGAACATCAGATCTTGTCTTAGCATTTACAAAGTCACCTCTCTTTATATATTCGGGTCTTTTATGAGATGGCCTTGTCGTGAGATATGCAAAATTTGAACTATCATTGTAATAATTCTTTTGCCTAAACTTTGGATAATATCGATCCGAGTTCCTTTGGGGAGCAATCTTAGACAATTCGGTTGATACGAAAGAAAGTGTATCTTTTATCTTATGAATATTGCATCCCCATTCCACATGTCCTTTATTACCACAATAACAACAATGCTTAGTAACATACGAAGTCTGAGTTTTAACGTTACCTTTTTGTGGATCCTCTTGCATTGGAAATCGACGATTTTTATTCTTATTCTTCTTATCTTTTTTCAACATTGTTGGTTTCTTGACATTAGCAGAACTGCTCTCTTTGATTGCTGTTGGTTGAACACGATTCTTAGGCTTGACTGGTTTTACTTCTTTACGAGAAGTACGAGCATCTTTTACATCAGTGGAAGCCTCTGGTTTAGAAGAATTTGTAGCTTTAACGAATTTTACCTCTTTGCTAATTTTTGAAGCATATATTCCCTTATAGCCCAATCCACGTGTATCACGATAATTTCTACTTTCTTCTAACATTGAGCTTAAATTGTTTGTGTTATCATTGAACTTTTTCAAGTTCAAATTTTCTTCTTCCAACGTCTTGATTTTATCAAGAGCACCAGCTAGACTAGCCTCAAGGCGTTTTTCTCGTGATAGAAATTCACCTACCTTTTCTTCAAAACTCTTTTGTTGAGTGTTAATCCTTGCATCAGATTCAGCAAGTTTCTCTTCTAACAAGAGAATTTTTTCAAGAGCAGCATCACGCTCCCTTTTTAAAAATTCTGCTTGAGAAAGACTAGCGTTTGATTTTTCTTCAAGACATTGTATTTGTTGAGAAGTATTTTCCCTAAACTTTTTGTGATTTTGATGCATCCTTTTATATTAAATAGTAATTGCTTTAAAATCATCCCGATTTTTCTCAGTTACCTTTTTGTAAATAAGCAATTGCTTACAAACATATTCTGAGGGTGGTTCAATAACCTCTTGCGATACGTTAACCGAGTCTTTCTTTAGTTTTCGCTCTCGCTTAACTCTACTTTGACTCATGTCTTATAGGTTGGATTGCACCAAACGCAGATTGTCAGATCTTTTCGTGTTTGCCTGCTCTGATACCAACTGAAAAGACGAGGGTACCCAAATATACCTCAATCTAAAACTTTTCCATTTATAAGTCATTTCTCCGAAATTGATTGTCTATGGACTGAGTCGAGACAATACAACTAATCGGTTCACACTTCGTGTGATCATCTAAGGATACGAGATCGAGACAATACGACAACAAGATAACTTGTGTCATTGACTATGGATACAAGATCGAGACAATAAAACAACGAAGTATGTTTACTTGATAATAGGTTCGGACTTAACCAAACACAATAGGATTTCTATCAAGTAAATAGGAATTAACGTTTGTGTATTTTACTTCTAATTATAATAAAAAAATTATAATTGCGGAAATAAAAAAGTAAAAGACACAGCAAGATTTTGTTAACGAGGAAACTGCAAATGCAGAAAAACCCTGGGACCTAGTCCAGAATTGAATACTCTCAGAATTAAGCCGCTATACATAATCAAACCAACTTCGTATACTTGAGACCAAGCAACTAAACCTGTAGTTCACCTAGTTCCCTCGGTATTCGTGCGTCTCCAACTTGCACTAAGTCATCACTTGGAACAATTCATTTGGTACGTATACCAAAAAGTAAAGGAACAACAAATATGTTCGGTAACAACTCTTTTCAAACAAGTTATATATGAGTTTGAATAAAGGTTCTTCCATTTATCCCAATAAATTCTTTTGTCAGGTCCTTAGATCTATCTTTTCAACAACTACCAAAGTAATTGTTAAGATTATGCAATCAATACTTTTGATCACAAAGAAACGTATTGATGTCGATCTACTCAACTAATCAATCCAATATATCAAAAAGATAAACCGATTATAGTTGGATCCCTTTCCAGCCGAAACAAGTTTTGCGCACACCAAAGATTATGAACCCAAATATCTTCTTTGTCTTCAAATCTTCTTTGATCTTCAATAAACACCTGAACACAAATAACTTGAATCTCTTGTGATCAATCACACACAGAACGGAGTCTGTTAACAATGGATTATCACAAGACGTCTTTCGATCTACTAACAGTCTAAAGATCCCCGTCGAAACTTCGATTTAGTTTGAGTGAATCTTATATCAGAAGAGAAGATTCTCAAGCATAAACAAACTAGGTGCAATCAAAGTTCAACAACCGTTAATCAATCAAATCAATCGAAAAATAATAATAAACTGCAATTATCTAGTTTCCCATCAACGGTACTCGTAGAGCTTCCCAATCCCAAAGAAGTCTTTAAAACGAGCGGTCGTAAGAGATTTCGCCTAATTAGGGTACTTTCCTCTCCGAAAAGACGGCTCCACCAGTAACAACACAACTAGGTAGTTTTGCTGGCTTTGAGGATTAGTTTGCTTGAAATGAAAACTTCAGTATTTATAGACAAGCAAGTTTGGACACCAAGGAATTTCCAAAACCGAATATTTTCAAAGATATGCAATAAGGGATAAAACGATTTTCATAATTCTTGGAAATGCTTTGTCCAAATATTGACCAAAATCTCATTAGAAAATCTCCAACTAGTAAATGCACATTACTAATTTTTATTTTCTAAATATATGCATTTTAATTGCTGGAAATTAAAGCATATAAAACTAAAAACCTTAATTAAAAGATTCTCAATTTATTTCGATCCGGGATTCTCCTTTAGCTATTAAGTAATATCTTTGAACAATAAAAGATAAGAGTTACTGTACATGTTTGAAGTATGTCGACATCTTTACTTTGTAAATCCTTTTTCATATTTACAATCTTGGAAACGATTTGCCACACTTCCAAACAAGTTTAGAATTGGTTCATCTGACTTCCAAGAAGTATGTGATTGATTATCCTATCAAATCACCATTAATGGGTTTCACGGTTCTACCTTAACATAAAGTTTTGGTTCTACCTCCAAATGGGTACTAGTATCGGTTATTCTAGTTACCATAAAATGGCTAACGAAGTACTAGGATCGGTTACCACTTCTTATGGCAAAACTTGTGATCGGTTTACCAAGTTATAGGATCGGTTACACCAACTTACTAAAAATTGTTAAACCTCTTAGAAGGATCGATTACACTCTCTTTTGTGATCGGTCACACCTCTTACTAGGATCAGTTACCCAATGATTAGTATTTAGTCACACCAAATTCAAGATATCGATCTTACTATCTCAGGTGATTACTTAAGATCGATTTCACTAATAAAAGTCCTACCAATACAAAAGTCAGGCCTTGTGAATAGTTTTACCAAGATACATAAACAAGTTATGAGCAGTTATACTAAACACGCGTATTGGCAATTCAAAAGATTTGCAATGAATAACAATATACCAATAAGCCTAGCGATTTCCCTTTCGATTCACAAAACAACTTTATGAATTTACTTCCTTTAAACGAATGTAAAACATTGTTTCCTAGGACTAAATCTTCACCCATACCCATACATAATCACAATAGCTTTCATACGATTATGTCGATGTCTTATATACGAAGTTCAAAAGATAGACGTTATACTTCGTATTGTAATTCCTTAATACTATGTCTAACTAGAGTATAATATTCACAGCTTCACAGTTATGTTTTCAATATGCACGACTTGAAAGATACGTTAGGGAATGAAACATTTCAAGTCAAATATTACTAACCTCAAGTGGAAGGATGATGTCGTCGTTGTAGCTCCTTACTTCTTCACATTCTTCAAGTCTTCACGCAATACTTGTAATGTCTCATATCCTAATACTTTCAAGCTAACCTATACGAAGTTGACTCTAGCATACAATCAAGCGACCCTTTAAATGAGTTTTGGTTCACTAAAATATGACAACCAAACTTGATTTACCAACGCTTGGTGGGTTCAATCGAGCTATGCTTTAACAATCTCTACCTTCAATGATATTGTTAGTATCATGATTTCTTTGAACCAAAAGATATCCTGGAGTGACACGTTCTTGTTCAAAAGGAATAGCCTGACTATAGATTTTCTCCTCATCACTAAAGACATCAGGATCAACAACTGTTGGAACAACTTCTTCTGATTCTGACGTTTCTTTGATATTCTCAATTGTCTCGGTTGGAGGCAATTCAGCAGGAGAGTCATCATGATGAAAGTTACTTAGATCATCAATGATAACATTTTCCGATTCCATCATGACTTGGTTTCTGAGATTAAAGACTCGGAAACCACGACTGTCATATGCATAGCCAAGAAAAATACCCTCATCGCTTTTCGAATCAAACTTCCCTTTATGTTCACGATCCTTTAGAATGTATCACTTACTGCCGAACACTCTGAGACAGTGTAAGTTGGGTTTATTACCGTACCACAACTCATAGGGAGTGTTTAAGGTCTTTGACCGTAAGTAAACACAATTGATCAAATAGCAAGCCGTAAAAACAGCCTCACCCCGAAACCTTAATGGTAAGCTTTTGTTATGGAGCATTACCCTTGCCATTTCCTGAATGTTTCTATTCTTCCTTTCTGCAACTCCATTTTCTTGCGGAGTGATAGGTGGAGAATATTGGTGAATAATTTCCAGAGAGTCACAGTATTCAAATACTTTAGTGTCTTTGAATTCTGTGCCACGATCGCTTCTAATTTTCTTTAGTTTGCAACCTTGTTCATTCTGGATTCTATTAACAATAAGCTTGAACTCACTGAGTGTTTCATCCTTGTGAGCCAAAAACGCCACCCAGGTGAATCTGGTATAATCATCTACCATAAACAAAGCATACTTCTTCCCAGACACTGTAGATTGTTGAATTGGTCCGAAAAGATCCATATGAATTAAATCAAGTGGAGCTTTGGTGAGAATATTTCGAGATGATTTGTGTGGAACCTTCGTTTGTTTACCCTTTTGACAGGCACCACATACACCTACAACCTTAGCATTGATTTTGGGAACGCCTCTGAAAAGTGCTTTGTTAATGATCTTAGTTAGAAGACGATAGTTGGTGTGACCAAAACGCTCATGCCAAAGGTGTGTGGATTCTACTTTAGTCAAATTGCAACAACTACTGAACTGAGTATCTAGAAGATAACAGTTGTTTTTGCCACGTGATCCTTGAAAAATCACTTTTCCATATTTGTTGACAATGTCACATCCTTTGTCATTGAAGATAACTTTATGGCCTTTGTCACAGATTTGACTAATAGAAAGAAGATTATCAGTCATACCTTTAACGTAGACGACGTCATGAATTTCAGAAACGTCCCCTTCTTGCTTATGTAGCGGCATCTTCCATCTCCAAAAGTTACTGGTCCACCATCAAAATCGTTTGAGTTGATAAACCATGATAGATCTCCAGTCATGTGCCTGCTATACCCACTATCAAGGAACCATTGAAAGGGTGATGTTGACTTCAGAGAAAAATCTCTCATACTAGCACTACTAACCACTTTAGGCTTTCTTGTTAGTATTGAATGTCTTTTAAAGGATGACAAAAGTTGAATAGATTTCTTATGAAGATCACCATCAACCTTTAGTCTTCTCTTGAAAGACAAACAGACATGCTGAAAGTGATTATCAGAACCACAAAACAAACATGTACCAACATCATAAACCTTGTTCGAAGAGTTCTGAGAACTGTCAGGTTTCACAAAGCCTAGACCTTGATTATCACCTGATTTATGGAAATTCTTCAAAGAATAATTAGAGGCGTCATTTAAAACCTTTGAAAAAGATTTTTATAGACTTCAAATCCTTAAGCTTTGCAATTTCTGCAGCAAGATCATAATTGATCTGGATTTGTTTATCTACTTTTTTTGGAGGTCAACAATCTCTTTAGAGCGTTCTCGAGGTTTAGGTTTTCTGATATAAACTTCGCAATGAGAACCATCAATTTCCCTTATCCATCGAAGTTTTTCGAGACACAAGAAATTGATGAGTTTTTTCAAGTCAGGATTCTCAACCTTGTCGATGGTTTCTAGAACACTCTCGATGTTGAGTTTATCCATTTCTGGTGAAGCGTTTTCAGAGACAATATTATCCATCATCAGATCGCTACAAACACAGGGTTATGAGGTCTTTAATGTGTTTGCCTGCTCTGATACCAATTGAAAATGCGGGGGTCTAACAACCACACCCAATAATTTGTTTGACAATCTGAGAGGACTTACTCCAATACACTTTCTAGAGAATCAACTAGACAGTCAGACTCAATCTAGAGTAAAGTATATCAAAGAGTTTAATATCTCTAACTCTTAATTCAATCCGCAATCATCAAATAGAAACCTGCGAGCCCGATTGAATATAACAGGAGTTACTTGAACGGTACCAAAGACCAATATTCAAGGAAAAGAAATAAAACAGACACCAGAATTTTGTTAACGAGGAAACCGCAAATGCAGAGTAATCTCGGGACCTAGTCCAGATTAAACATCACACTGTATTAAGCCGCTACAGACTCTAGCCTACTACCAATTAACTTTGGACTGGAATGTAGTTGAACCCTAATCAATCTCACACTGATTCAAGGTACAATTACGTTAGTTACGTCTCTGATCCCAGCAGGATACTACACACTTGATTCCCTTAGTTGATCTCAGCCACAACCAAGAGTTGCTACGACCCAAAGTTGAAGACTTGATAAATAAATCCGTCTCACACAGAAAAGGCTATAGATTGAATAAATCTGTCTCCCACAGAAATACCCAAGAATTTTTGTTTCGTTTTTTGATAAATCAAGGTGAACATGAACCAATTGATAAACCAGTCTTATATTTCCGAAGAACAACCTAGTATTATCAATCACCTAAAAATAATCTTAATCGACTAGCGAAACAAGATATTGTGGAATCGCAAACGATGAGACGAAGATGTTTGTGATTACTTTTATCTTTCCTATCGGAGAAATTATTCTCGAGTCAATTATTTCAATTGTACTCAATACGATAAAATCGGGCAAGATCAGAACACGTGGCTACAAAGAAAATAGTTGGGTCTGGATTCACAATCCCAATGAATTCTTTGAAGTCGTTAACCTACAGGGCCTCGATAGAAACCTAAGGTTAAAGGAGAACTGAGTCTAGTTATGCAACTAGTAACACACAAGAGGTATGGGGATTAGGTTTCCCAGTTTCTAGAGTTGTCCTTTATATAGTTTTCAAATCAGGGTTTGCAATCCAAGTTACCTTGGTAACAAAGCATTTAATATTCACCGTTAGATGAAAAACCTGATTCAACCAAGCTAATATCTTTCAACCGTTAGATCGAACTTATCTTGTACACAAAAATGAAATGTACCCTCATTTAAGTTTATGTAATCGTACCTAAACGTGTACACCATGTTGGTTCACAAATAGTTAATCGCGGTTATCCATATGATTACTCTCATATCAACCTTATTCATCTTAACCATAACTAGTTCAAATGACTCAAAAGAAACTGGTTAAAGAGTTGTTCAATTGTTATATTCTCATAGAATTATACAAGAACACAGTTGAAGCAAAATCGGCTTGCTTCACTCGAATCAATCAGGAACATTATAGCCACCGTTTGCAAAGATTGCATTCCTTATTATATAAATGGTTATGTTCATTTTTAAAACCGACTTTAGAACTTGAACCTTGAAATATGCAAACGGGTACGCATACTTTAGATACCCGAACCAAGATTGAGTTACGCCAGTACGCAAACGGGTATGCGAACTTCAAATCCCAGCAGAAATTCTCGGAAATGAACCTGTACGTCAGTAGGAAAACGGGTACGCATACTTAGGTTCCCGGATTTCTCAAACGAACAGGTACACAAACGGGTGCGCATACTATAGTTCTCGTACATGGATTACATATGTGTAAGAGTGCACAACGTAACATATCCAATAATGTTTAAGTGTTCTAAACTCTTATTTCAATCATTGAAACTTTTTTAGAGGATGACAATAGCCGTTTTCACACACATTAGCATCAAAGCAATTTTCAAGTTATTGAAATAATCATTACGAAACATTCCAAGACAACACCAAATGATTGTATCACACAAACCATGTAAGATGTTACTCGGCAATTTTCACATGATATAAAATAAACTTGGTCGAAGCGAAAGCTTGCCAACACATATTTCGAGAAATATATAAGCTAGATAAACTCAGCTCGAAATCTCAAATGTGTATATAGAAAACTATATCGTAATATGACTTATGTCTCAATATAGGAGATAGAGTAGAAGTAGACTTTCCAAGTGATGGATGAGTTTAAGTCTCCACATACCTTTTGTCGATGAAGTTCCACAA
This sequence comes from Papaver somniferum, assembly GCF_003573695.1. Lineage (NCBI taxonomy): Eukaryota > Viridiplantae > Streptophyta > Magnoliopsida > Ranunculales > Papaveraceae > Papaver > Papaver somniferum. The sequence continues at coordinate 7,098,503 of NC_039359.1, forward strand.
GCTCCCCTTAGTAGTTCTTCGTCTTCAAATGATGAACGCCGTGAAAACTAAGCTCAACTACACAACCTATGTCCTAGTCCGAGACATCTATAAATAGGCTAGAAATCAAGACTTATAGTTTTGATCACTAACATTGACAAGCATGCTTGAGATAGCAACGCATGCGAGTTCGACCGAGCAGTGCTCTAACAATTATCTCTTCTTAGGACACTTGTCTACGAAGGATGAAATTATTCGGTTTTCTTTCACACAATTGTTATCATGAACACCATCAGAGGTAGAGATTTGAAACTGAAACTTTACCATATCGATACAAATTTCATCTATTATTCGGTTTTCTTTCACGCAATTATTATCATTAAATTCGATCTCTCAAATTCTCCAAGAGGTTCACCAGATGTTTTTTTATTGTTTTTCAGTACCATCACATGTTGAGCTTCAAGAATATAAGATCCGTACTTAAGGCGTTCTTGAATTAAAAAAGTTTATGAAAGATGCACAAATTTGTTAAAAGTATTCTTAATGTACTTAAGTTTTTAACTTCCATTCAATTGATTAGAGTGTGTAATCTATTTTTGTTTAATGAACAAATTCTATTTTATATATCTAGAAACTCTATTGATTATAACTGCTAGTTTTTTCAACTAAACCTAATATATATATATATATCAAACAAAAGAAAGTAAGACATATGGTTTTGTGGACCTTTTTTTTTTTTGTACATTTCCTTGTAATGATGATTTGTGTCTCTTAGTCTTTCATGAACTTCACTCAATTCGGTTCTCTAAATAAAACTCAATTCATCAAAATAAAAAACTAAAACCTAATCACAAATAACATTTCAATTCTCTATTTTTTGGTTTTTGAAAAAAAAATCGGCGACAAAAAAAATTGAGTGATTGAGTTAACTCCCTTTAATCCGTTCCTTTAGAGAAACTCAACAATGATTTAACCATGAATCTCTGAAATTTCTTCATCTGATTTTCTGAAAAATCAACCCATAATCAGTTTATGTGTGTCTTAGAATAAACCGATTGTAGTTGATGTTACCAGGAATCGGTTTTTGGTGTACACACACATAAACCGATTCTGGGTTGATGTGATGAACATCAACCACAATCGGTTTATGCTAATGCACATATAAACTGATTCTCAGTCCAAGTTTGGATTTGTAGAGAAATCTATAATCGGTCTTTATGTGCCTCACATATAAACCGTTTATGTGAAATATCACGTCTTCTGTATCTTTTTTTTTTGCAAGAATCGGATTGTGCGAAAGACCACGTAAACCGATTTTGGTTAACCCATTTTTTTTCTTCTAGTTAATACTCGATGACAAAACGAGTATGAAATCATACTTGATTTCAGTTCGAGTACAAGTGAAAATAGTGTTATACCCGAATTGAAAATGCGTATGATTTTGCACCCAATTTTTTAATTCAAACGATTGTGACTTCTCAAACGATTTGAAAATGAGTATGAAATCATACTCATTCTTAACTCAAGTATATGCATGGAGTAGAATAAATGTTAGTTGTATTTGATGTTTAACAACACATAATTTCCCGATCATAAAGAAAAAAATTACCAGAATCGGTTTATGTTCATGTCCATATAAACCCATTATGGATAATCGGTTGATTTTCATGTCTATATAAACCGATTCTGGGTAAAAAGAAAATTTCAATTTTTTTTGTATGCATAAACCTATTCTTGATCGGTGTTCTTAAAAAAATTCAAACTTTTAGATTTTTTCATGTTTCGATGATTCATTAACACAAATTATTTCACATCTAACACGACTTTTTTACTACTAATCAACTAAATTAATACTAAGTAGTCAAGAAAAAATTAGCCATTAATTAAAATAGTTGGATAAAGGGTTTCTAGAGATTACTTCTTAATGATCCTTTATGTTTCTTTTAGACATATGCCCCAATTTAACTATTTTTTTTTTTCCGAAGGTTTTTTAGTCAGGTTAAAAAAAGCTTAAGGATTATTTTTTTAACAAAAATATTTAAAAGAAAATAAAAAAAATATAGGAATCAATCTATCACATAACTGTAGTTAGTTATAAATTATTTTGTATACCTCAAAACAGGGTGCATGCACGATAGGGTTTCGAGGCCTAAGCAATTGGCCAGTTTGCCTTATAGCTGAGCCGGCTTTGGACGAGACTTGCAAACTGAATCACCGGCCCATCATTGAAAACAAGGAAACTCTATTTCCTAGTTAAACAGTGATTAGCCAACTAAAGGAAACAGTCTCTAACATAGAAGTTTATTAATCCAAATCCTACTGCGACTGCATTTTGCATTCGTGATCTACAAGCATTCATCTCCTATTTTTTCATTCAATACAGATATCATCAAAGCATACTTTTGCAATCTCTTTCTCTGTCTCTTGAAAACTTTTCTCACAATGTCGACGACTACTGTTATTTCTGATCATATTCAGCAAAAGAGGAAGATGATGATCAACACTCAAGATTGTGGATTCCAAGAAGCACCGAAAGTAAAAAGAGTCAGAATCAGGTTCACACCTTTTCCTAATCAGCCACCATTGATTGATTTCACTACAGATTTGAGTAGTTATAAGAACAAAGAAGAATCAGCAGAGAAACCAGCTGCAATGAAAATTAGGATAAAGTATAATCCACCTGCTGCTGTTCCACCAGTAATAATACCGAAGAATTGAGTTTCAACCAAAAGGCAAACAAGAGGTTAATCCAAAACAGCAGAATGTGTGGTAATACATTCAGAAAAGCTTTTTTTGGAAGGAAGAAACTCTGTTTAGTCTTGGATTTGGATCATACTTTATTACATTCCGTTAGGGTTCAAGATGTATCTGTTGAAGACCAAGAATATCTAAATATGAGAGTTTCATCCACGAAGGATTTGCATGGAAATAGTTTGTACAAGCATATGGGTTGTAGTAGATACACCAAACTCAGGCCACATACCAGGGAATTTCTCAAGGAAGCCAGCAAATATTTTGAACTTTTTATATACACAATGGGCGGCAGAGATGGGGAGATTACTCGATCCTCGGGGGAAGATCTTCAAATCCAGAATCGTTTCAAAAGATGACTCTACGAAAGAAAACAGAAAGAATCTGGATATTTTATCAGGACCCAACGAGTTGAACACAATTATAGTTGATGATACAAAGCGTGTGTGGAAAAAGAATAAAAAGAATTTGATATGGATTGAAAAGTACAACTACTTCACTGAAGGAGGCCATTTTTTGAACAAGGATGGTTCTGACGATGAAGATGGAGCCCTAGAATCAGTCACTGAGATTCTTCAAGTTGTTCACAAGATGTTTTTTGAGTATTATCCCGTCCCATCACCTGATGAGCTTAATGAATATATCAAATCTGTAGATGCAAGACCCCTGCTTCAGGGGTTCTTGAACTAAACAAGTCAGGAAAAGTGCAGCAAATTGTTTAAAGTATTCTTGATGTACTGAACTTGTCAACTTCCATTAAATTGATTATAATGTACCGTATTCTTGTTTGTTAAAATTGATAAAAATCCAATCAGTTTTACCGTATCTTCTTGTTTATTTAATTTTGCAGTTTCTTGTTGGTTATTTCCCTTTTTCAATGTTTTGACATTTGGGTGAAAATGTAAAATCTCTAAGACGAAGATGAAAAAGCTACTTAATTGCATTAACACTTCAAAAACACAATTGAATGAAGGGAATTTTCAACAGCTAGAATAGTTCGTCCGCAAAACCACCTTGTGTAGACCCATTGCCAAAACAATTTGTAGTATTTCAGGACCGTGTGGAGTGTTCGTGCAAAACCTTATACTGAGGAAGGTCATGCCAAGCAAAAGACATGGTGTATGCTGCCATTCTAATAGTTCAATCAACTCCTGTTGCTAATCCTCCTCTAATTGTTCAATCTAACCACAAACTAAACAAAAAGAAAAGAACAATTTACTTGGAAGAAACCAGAGGTCTTGGGTTCTAAGTAATTGGTTAAGGCCAGCAACTATACCAGCATCCTTAGTAGCTTGATGCTGAGATTCATTGAAGTAGAGGGACTGTGATAACAGCATCCGTGACAGTTGAACCAACGTAAGCTTCGGCTGTTTCTCGCATCTTAGTGAGAACCATGGATGAGATTTCCTCAGCTGATAACATTTTAACCTGTCCCATGTAATTGACTTGAATCATTGGTCTCTTGTGTTTTCCAGCAATGACTGTGAAAGGCCATAGCTTCATGTCACTTTGAACAGAGGTATCCTTGAATTTCCTACCAATTAAACGATTCGCATCTACAAAACAGAAAACAGACTCAGAAAATGGTATCTCTAAAACGACAAGCTCATCTCATAATATTATCTAGCAAATAAGAGAGCACTGACAGTGCTAATAGATGAAAATGATAGAGTTACTGGTGAACATTCTAGAGAAATGTGAAGTATAAAGTGTTGGGTATGTAAGCCAGTAGGCAAGTCCAGCTCATTTGCAAAATCTCTTAGATACTAACAGACCACAAAATGAAGATCGGAGTTCATGCGGGTTAGTCAGGAAAATTCTTGATGTGAAATTTCACGGCTAGTCCACAAGGATTAGTCCAGATCTCTAAAATAGCAGCCAAGAGAGTACCTCTATACCCTCCTGAGTCCTGATCATGTCTTTGACAAATCAAGTGGTTTATTTACACAACCACCGTACATGGTGTCCGGATTAATACAAGCCTCAAGGTCAGAACTCAAATGTACTAAACTCTATATATTTATCATACAAAACAAACAAAATCATGAACATCTAGATACAAATTCTGAAGAACTTTAAAATGTAAAAATCGTAGTACAGAATAACAGACATGATGATGACATTTTAGATAATCAATCAAAATTGGAATTCTGAAAAGTAATCTCACCAAAAACAGTGTTGATAGGGTTCATAGCAACTTGATTCAGAGCACCATCTCCGATGAAACGTTGATAAGTAAAAGCAACACAGGAAGGAGTAGTATGATTTCCATTATCATTAGGGATAATCTCAACTCTTTCATTCTGCCAAACTGCAACATATGAATAAGTTGTTCCCAAATCTATTCCAATTGCTAAATAGAACTATGAAACCAGAGAAGAGACCAGAAATGAGCTTAAAATCTAAATGAAATTTGTAAATTCTAGCTAATTTCTGGATCTGGAGAGTGAAATATGAAACTTGTAAACCCTAGAGAGAGACAAACAAAAAAAATAGTGGAGTGGTGCTCTGCATTTGGGAAAGAAAACAAACGGATTCTAAATTGTTTTTAGAGTTTATTGATGTTGTTGTTCGTTTCGTTTGCTTACACAACAATCCATTACTTGGCAGTTTGATCTCCATGGCTGGCAGTTGTAGCTGGGAGGAAAAAAGGATCTTTTCCATTTTGGTAGACACTGAATAACTGAATCGAGTATCTTGTAGCCATCCTCTTGCAGTCAACAATCCCTTTCGAATCGAATATCTCCAGCTCTTTCAAAGACTTCTTTAGGTCACCTTTGCAGTCCTCTTCCATTAGAAAGTTGGCCAAAGTAGTAATCCTGTTAAGAGAAAACATCAATCTATGCCAAAAGTGTATGAAATCAGAACACCAAGAACAGATACTACTGTTGATTCTACTCATTTCCATTTCGTACTTCGCAATAACTACGAACATTTTGCTGGATGGCTTTCTTGCCCTGTGCACTTGAGGAGTGAGGTAGTTACGACGCAAATTAAAACTATTAACAGGACCATCTTATATCTCCAACTTATGCCAATAGAAAAGGGTAAATGTATGATACGATCATTCCTCCTGACATGTTTTGATTCTTATGAAAATAAGGATAAGCTTTCAGATGCTGTGTTATGCAAGTAATAATGCTCTAAGTACCACCAAAGTGAGATACTTTTCTAAGGTAAATCCAAATAATAGACGAATTGCATCATTCATATGGTATGGCTATCAGAGATATTAATAAAACAACCTTATGAATATTGCCACAGATTATGAAAAGAAATCGTTCAATAAATTAAGCAATTGAACATAGACGGTATATTAATGTAAACCAACAAGCTTTCAAATTCTTTCAACATTGTATTGTCGCTACACAGACAGTAATTTGATGCAGTTTTAAGTATAATAGAAATGGAGGAAAAGTATAGAGAGTTCTTAATATACCCGAGTACATCAGGGTAATGGAACAACCCCTTTTCTGATATTTCGTCTTCGGATATCTGCTGTCGATGGAGAGCACAAATAGCTCTCATACAGAGCTCAGGATCCTCTTCAAATGAGGAAAGCATATCAGCCTCAGATTTCCATTTCATTTCTTTGTCTTCATTCCTATTCCTCCTATATTTCATAGCCAGCATGTCCATCAGGCCCCCAAGAGAACCTTCTGAATCAGTAGAAGTATCAGAATCTTCAGATTCGCCAAGACTTTTACCACCATCATCTGAGACCAAGTTGGCGAAAAGCTTCTTACTCATGTCCAATTGATCTTGAGATGATGATCCATGTTGAGATGGTCTCACATCCGAACAGCCCCTACTCTGGATTAGGCTCTCCAAATTGGAAATGCAAGACTGTTAACATCCCATTGTTGAATTTTCATTTTCCATCCTCAGGACTAAGCTCTCCAACTTTGAAATGCCAGACTCTACACATCCTGCCATTGTTGAGTATTTACTTTCCATCCTCAGGAATAGGCTCTCCAAATTAGAAATGCCAGACTCTACACATCCCATTGTTGAAAACATCTTCTCCCAACTTGCAGTGGCATCCGCGGGTTCCCATTCAGTCTCAGCAGTCTTTCTAGTTTCTTCAACCTCGGCTAGTTTACCCTGGAGTTTAGTGCATTCCAAATTCTTCCTCTCAAGCTCCAATAATAATTCAAAACACTTAATCTTATAGTGTTCCAATTCAACCACACCTTCCTTGGCTCTTGTCAGTGATTCTAGTTCTCCGGACCTTTTTGTTCTTTCAACAGTTTTCCTCTTCCTCCAAATATTGGCAGAACCACATTCTATAATTGGATCAGCTGGATCAAAAATTCCCAATTAGTTACAATGGAGTAATTCTTATTGTTCCTACGAAATTTCTTAATTATCATAATCTAAACATGTAAGCAAACGAAACGAACAACAACATCAATAATTTGATGAATTACTAGAATCTAAAAATTTCTCAATTATCATAATCTAATAATTTGTTGAACAAAATGAAGATCGACTGAAAATTGGAGAAATGTGTGCAAGAATTACTCACCTGTATCATCATCACAATTAATTTGTTGAATTCCTCCTGTTTCACCTTTCTCTGTTACCTTCTTTCCCCTTTTCAAAGCCCTAGTTTCACCATTTCCACTTGTCTTCTTCTTTCCATAGTAATGCTTTTCACAGAATTTGGACTTAGGAACACTAGTATCATCAGCAGCACCGTGATTCATCCTGAAATTCTTGCATCTCCATCCGCCACCAGCAGTTTGACAACAACGATGTTCATCTGGAGGCATCTCATCATCCTTCTCCATCTTAGGAACACTATCATCAACATCATCACCAGACTTCTTTTGAGTACTCTCCATTACAACAAGAAGGAGGAGAAAAAGTTAATGATTTTCCCCAAGAAATGGATTTGAAATCAGATCAACAACATTGTTCTAATAAGTGAAGATCTAAAACATTTATGATTTTATGAAGTCTCTCTCTCAAGTACTGGTTGGCAGCCTAGTTAGCGATTCGGGATACGGAGGGGAGTTCGGACGGCATACGTAAGGGAATTATACGGATTCGGAAGGTCGGATTCGGCCAAAAATCTGATCAACGGTTTCTTATTCGGTAGTAGTTCGGAACGGCATACGTCCGTGTATAATTCGTTTTTGAGATATGAGTTCGGCTATGAAAATTCGACATACATCAAATTAATAAAGAATAGATTTTCAAGATTATATTGAAATAAAAGTATGTTCTAAATCAAGTTTTGTGTGTTATATAGATAATACATTAAAAATATACAACAACAAACAACATAGCTCAATGGTTGGAACTTTATTTAGCAACCTATGGCAATGGTCAGATGCAAAATTTTGTTGAGCCAGGTGGATGGCCAAACTGGTTTTTCCACTATGGTAAAGCACTGGGAGTTAGATAACTAAGCGCGCGTCCGAGGGGAAAACGCTGGAGTCTGCGATAAAAGCGCCAGCGTTGGTAAGCCAAGTGCCGGCGTCCGAAGCTTCGACGCGGCGTCCTAACGGTTTTTTTTTTAATTCAAAATTCACTTTTTACCTCTATAAATTACCATCGAATTCAAACAATTCACTCACGCCAAAAATCACTTCTCTTGAGTTTTATCTTCTAAAATCTAATTCTCAATGGCTGAAAAGGCGATCACACTTTTTTGCGATGCAAAACTTGAAGCTGTTGTTTCTAAGTTATGTGGGAGTTTTAAAAAGATTGAAAATTGTAAGAGGGAAGTGCAAGTTTTTGAAGTTGCTCCAAAAAAAATGTTTCCTAAAAGGCAAAGAAGAGCTCCAGTTTTGAAAGTTAACAACAAAAAATTCAAAAACAAAGGTGAAACCTTCAAAGAGCGCGTTGAATGGAAAATACGTCAAATGAAGATAAACAGAAGGCCAAAACTTGTACTTAATTTTTATTGAAGTTTTTATTATTGTCTAATAAGTTTATATCTTGTAAAAGAATTGGCATTAATATCAATGAATGAAAATATTTATATTTTGAAATAGATTTCCACTTCAGATTAAGTGAAATTTATTACAATTTATTAAACTTGCAAATAACATCAAACTACATTTTAATAAACCACAACAAAAACATCAACTACATCAAATCCAGCGACATTCTCTCTGTAAAGTTCATAGCATTCAAAATGTCTAAACTCTCTCCCGCTTTCTTCGGTAAACTTGGTTTGAATGATGGTTTCCAATTCTTCGTTGGATAATCCAGAATTGTTACGATGAACCATCCACAATACTTCTGTATAATGTTTGACTTCATTAGTGATGAATGCAATTCTTAGTTCTAGGCTCTTACTGTTTCTTATGGATTCGTTCAGCGATGCTACAAAATGTCCCAATACTCTTTCCCAGAAATTGTCATTGTTCATTGGTCTCGCCATACGATGTAACCAACATCGAACAAGAGCAACATCTTCTTCCATTGTAAATTCCGACAGCGGCATTCGAGTGCAGTAACGATGTGCTTGAGATGGACCATCTTTTAGAATTCTTAAACACACTTTGTAACGAAAAGGCTTACAGTGAGCTTCCTCCCAATTATCAAAAGCTGTTTGGATCACTTCATCTTCAGTTACACCACTGAACTGTTCTCGATCAATTTCTATTACCAGAGCAAGAAATGGCTGGACTGCAAGCTTAATAGATTGAAAACGAGCACGCAATCGACGAGCATCTCGGTTTCCTGGGTTTCCCGTCAATGAGACGAACATTGAAAAACGTTCTCCCAAAAATAAATGTCGTGAGAAATAACAACACCAGTGATTACCCTATGAAAGAAATATGTTTTGCATAGAGTTATATCCTCTTCTTGAGTAAATTTGGGACCACGATTTCTAACAGACATTTCTGCAAAGGAGGAGAGATGTAGGAAAAAAGAAGAAGAAGAAGTTGTGATTTTGGAGATAGGAGGAATGAAATTTATAGGTTGAGAAAGAAAAGTTTTCCGTTGGAAATGGAAATTTAGCCGTTGGCGTTTAAAGGAAAATCGCCCGCGACTTTCCTTCGAACGCCCGTTCGAATTACCAACGCCTTTTTTTTATTATAAATAGATTACTGGTTTTTATTCTAAACCAAACCAACAGATTTCTTTCTCATCATCCACCATGTTTTCTAAAGGCAAAGCGAAACAAATATTATGTGTCGAAGCAAAAGAGGTTTGCCCATTATGTTTCATGGATAACCACAGTCTTATGCAATGTCCTTGGATGTATTCAAAGTGTCCGCGGGAAGGTTTTTCACGCATCAGAATGGTGATTGAATCACAACCAGAAAAGCTCAGGTATTTGCAATGTCAAGATCCCAATTGTCCATAGGAACCACATATGCTAGATGTTGCTATGAAGATCAAAAAAGAAGAAGAAGAAGAAAAGATTGCAACACTCTGCAAAAACTTCAAACTTAAAGCCAAATTGAACAAGGAGTTATTACACTGCAAGCATTGTGGATATGGAGATCACGAATACAAACACTGTCCACGGAGAATCAGTTCATGTTCAAAGCCCGGTTGCAGGACTTTTATGCATTTGAGGACTTCTTCTAAAGAAGACACATATGGAAGGCATTTTCTGGGAATGTCCCAGGTGTTTTTTGGTGGAGTGGGTTGATTGAAGTTGTAGGACAAATCGATTCACTATGATATTATGTTATTACGATTATCTTCACATTTGCACGTCAGTAATTTAAATTTTTCCTGGATTAAAAATTGCACCATAAATATTAACATCATAAATAAAAACGTATTGCATTGAACAACCACATCATACATGAAAATAAAAGAAATATATTAGATTAAAACAACTACTACACAGGCGTCCTAATTCTCAGTGGGTGGTGGAATTCCTAGAGTAGGGGATCGTATCTGTTGAGCACCCCAAGAATGTTGAAACAAGCATGGAAGTCGAAAGGAAGACCTCTGTGAGATACTGGCCACATCGCTAGAGTTCTGGGTTCCGCTTCATGTTCGGCTTCACCGTTGAGATTATTTTTGTGATTCTCCAATAGTAAAGCCATGAACTCCAATACATGGCTACTAATTGAACTAAAACGATGCGACAATTCGTGAGAATCACACCCATAAATGTTCCTTGTTTCAGCGATGAACATTCTGAAAACTTTCTCCCAGAAAGTCAACGTCGATACGGATACATTACGAAATACAGCATCTTGTGTGTGAAAAACGAAGGCTCTGCAAATAGCTAAAATCCTCTTGTTGAGTGAATCTAACAGAACGAACTTTGGGAGGCATTTTTGTAGATGTCTTGAGAGTGAAGAATGTGTAGAATGTGTGAATTTGGAGTTGAAATGAGGAGTATTTATATAATTCAAAAAATTGTAGTCGTTGGATCACAAGAGTTTTCAGCCGTTCAGGTGGAGCAGTTGGCGTTTTTGGGTCTGACGCTGGCGTTTTTAATAAGCACGCGGGCTCTATACCTGCTAACGCGCGTTCAACATTCACATGCTGGCGTTTTCCTTTCTGACCCCAGCGTTGCTAGACATGACGCCCGACAGACGCGCGCTGGTTCTACCGACTCGATGTTCAAACCAACAAATCTGATGGTTTGAACATCCATTTTCCATGTTTGTTCATTCCATAGTGGGAGCAAAATGAGCAAATTTTGAGTTTGTTCATTCCATAGGAATTTCTCTAAGGGTCATGTGTTCAACTCCCACCACCAACATCTTTTTAATTAGTCATAAAATAGAAGGAAATGTTCTTGGATCCCGACTCAATGACCCAACACAGTTCGAATCGTCGAGTCATGGCGAGTCAGTACCTAGTCACCTGACCAAACTATGCAGACGAATTATACTCTATTCCGAATTATTCGTGAATAATTCGAATTACCCATATAATGCGCGAACCAGGTGCGGGGTTTCAATAATTCGTATGTATGATTCGAATTCGGTTGATTCGGAACGGTTCACGAATAATTCACGAATCTTCGCCGAATTACAAACTAGGGTTGGTAGGTTGTTGCTTTTGACAATTATACCCTTACAAGTATTGAAGAGAGATATTCTAGGGGCTTTTTTGTCATAAATATTTTTGTCATTACTGACTTACTGTAGCCAGCATTACGTTACTGAGATAATGAAAATCTAATGCCATGTAAAGTATCCCTGAAAGTCAAGAGTCTCAAGACTAATTTTCGTCGGGACTTCTGAGATATATAGATTATACCAATTGAGCCTAACAGAAGCTTAAAGTCAACCATGAAGTTAATTTCAGTATTTTGTATACAATCCTGTAATTTATAGCACTGGTCCTTAATGGATTCATCCAGAGAAGGGGTAAGGAATGTAGTTGCGAGAAATCTCACAACTACACCCTTAGTAAAATCTATAAAACAATCTAAGAAATCATCATAAAAATCTCAAGAACTTTTATTAAAATCTTAGAACAAATACAAAGATATGAGAAAACTCTAACTTGGGAAGCAAATAATCTTTCCCTCTCTTAAATTTCTTGTCTAATCTCTCTAAAAAGATCTCTCTCTCTCTTTTACAAAGGCGCTCGGCTCCTTATATAGGAGTTTACATAGTGGAGGACAGCTAATAAAGCCCCTTATTTCGGATCTGGCGTGCATCTCTGTCGCATAGGGATTTACCTCCGCCGCACGGTTTCTGTACTGTTGTATAGATCTTCACATTTTAATCGTGATTAGGTGACGTCATCTGGTTCGTCATCTTGAATATGTTGTATGCGATCGTATTCGCTTAACACTTAAAGAGTTACTTCGCATACTAGATGAGTGTGCGGTATTTTGCACCCACATTTTTCCTCTTCTCTTATTGTTCTTTTGAAGAAGGAGCGATGAGAGAAACTCTAGTTTTCTTTTTGCCTTACCTATTCGGATTTTGGTATTCCTTTTAACTGACAATCCACCGGGATCTCGGCATGATTACCTCCACGTGTTAACTACACCACTCATTTTTTGACACGTCATTTTTGAATCTGACAACCGCCTCTTCGTATCTATCTTATCATTAATGCATCCTTAAAGATCTTGCTCAAGGAGAGGAAACTCCATCCTTTATATACTCCATTATTCACTTCTTCTCCTCTTTTAATCCTTCTCTTTTCTTTTCTGTTCTCTGCAACTTCCTTCTCTTCAACTGTTATTCAATTCCCGTTAAATTTTTGATCATCACACTTTATTTTATAATTTATCTCGCTTGTGATCTTCATTACTCATCAACTTATTCTCATTGTTCATTTTTATTTTGATAATCTTGATTAATCTTTATTATCTTGATTACACTCTTTTCATCACCCATTCCCCTTCTGAAGATGCCGCTCGTACCTGGTTGGAAGAAAACTTGATTTTCCATTTTCTTAACCATCTTTAGTTGGAATGCAACTGGGTTGGAGGATTAAAAAAATTCACGTACCTTATTTCTCTTGCCACCAATTTCAATTTGACACATGTCTTCATAAGAAAACTTGTCCAGAACATCATCAACGTCATACACAATATCTTTGAGCCTTTTTAACAGAAGTTTTACCACTGCAAATTTTCATAGCTGCTTCTCAGCATCAGTTGTTACAGCGGCTATCATCTCCAAATTTCTTTTAAGTTTTTTGATCTCATATTTGTGAGTCTTGTAACCCTAAGCCTTACTGATCCGTTGAGTAAAAACAAAACCCAAATTTTCCATTAACTCGGTTACACCGCTAACAACCAACTCATCCATTAATATGATAACAATAAAGAATGATAATCAGGATTTAGAAATGAAAAAGAAATAATGGAGAAAACTCATGAACGAATGATGGATGTTTTGATGAGTAAATTCAGAAATGAAAAGGAAATGGATGCTTTGAATTTGAAGAACCTCGGATTTGTATTGAGTCTAGAGTTGGATCGGTGCAGCTACGATGTGGTCGGGCCACATACTTGAAGTATGTGGCCCCTCGTTAAATGCTGACACGTCGTATAAAGTAAAGAAAAATTTGGAAAAAAAAGTATTATTACCTACCTGACTGTTTTTCTTTTTTCTTTTTTTAACTTCCTACTTTTTCTGAAAAAGTAGATCACTTAAGGGGATTTGGATGGGGCAGGTTTTTTATTTATATAGGTGTCAAAAAATAAAGAGGGGCTACATACAAAATATATGTGGCCTGACCACATCATAGCTGTGGCGCTCTATTCTTACTTTCAGTCTTTTTATTTTTTAATTCTTAAAATATATGTTGATGTTTGATTTAACGGAAATCTAATTTTATGAGTTTTGGTACATTGTGTTAGAGCATTGCTCGGTCGAACTCGCAAGTGTTGCTATCTCAAGCTTGTTGTCAAGTTTAGTTGCCAAAACTATAAGTCTTGATTTCTAGTCTATTTATAGCTAAGTCTCGGGTTAGGATAGAAAGTGTAGTTGAGCATTAGACTTCACGACGTTCATCGATTGAAGACGAAGAACTACTAAGGGGAGCTTGTGGAACTTCATCAACAAAAGGTATGTGGATACTTGAACTCATCTATCACTCAAAAGTCTATCTACTCTATCTCCTATTTGAGACAAAATTCGTATAGCTATATATAATTCAAATATAGACATTTGATATTTCGAGCTGAATTTAACCCGCTTACATATTTCTCGAAATATGTGTTGGTAAGCTTTCACTTTAACCGAGTTCATCTTATATTCTTGAAGAAATTCAAAAGATGATGATCATGTGAAAATCACCTTGTAACATCTTACATGATTTGTGTGAGACGTACAATCATTTGACGTGGACTCGAAATGTTTCGTATTGATCATTCGATCACTTGAAAATTGCTTTGAAGCTAATAGTTTGTGTGAGACAGCTATTGTCGTCTTCTAAGAATGTTTCAATGGTTGAAATGGGAGTTTAGAACAAATAACCAAGATTGGATATAGCACAATATGCGTACTTGTATGCTAATTGTTGCAAGTTATTCCAAGTTCGGGAACCATAGTATGCATACCCGTATGCGTACTGTTTGGTTAATGAAAGTCCGGGAATTTAGTATGCATACCGGTATGCATACTGGAGTGAGCTTCAACTTCCGGAAATTCAACTGAGTTTGGAAGGTATGCATACCCGTTCGCATACTGGCGAACCCAAACTTAGTACGGACACTTAGGTACGCATACACGTATGCATATTTGAGTAGGTTATGTTCTAAAATCGGTTATTTCATGAACCAATACATTTATATAATAAGGAATGCAATATTTTGCAAGCCGTGGCTATAATGTTCATGAATTGATTCGAGTGAATCAAAATAGAATTTTCTTCAATTGTGTCTTGTATACTTGTATGAGAATATAAACTTTAAACAACTCTAGAACCAGTTTCATTTGAGTCATTTGAACTAGCTATGGTTAAGATGAACAAGGTTGATATGGAAGTGTCCATATAGCTAACTTCGGTTAACTATTGTTGAGCCAACAAAGGTGTACACGTTTAGTTACGATTACTCATATTTAAATGAAGTCAATTTTCATTTGTGTACTAAGCTAAGTTTGATCTAACGGTTGAAAGATATTATCTTGAGTCTAATCAGGTTTTCATCTGACGGTGAATATTGAATGCTTTGTTACCAAGGTAACATTGATTACAAACCCTGATTTGAAGACTATATAAGGGATAATTCTAGCAACTGGGAAACCCAATCCCCACACCTCCCGTGTTATACTAATTGCGACTAGAGTCGATTCTACTTTAACCTTAGGATTTTCCAAAATCCAGTAGGTTAACGACTTAAAGTTTTCATCGGGATTGTGAAGCCATACCCAACTATTTTCTATGTAGTTGCGTATTCTGAACTTGTTGTTTTCTATCGTATTGAGTAATATCTTCTCTAAGATTTGCTCGAGATTTAATCTCTTATAGGAAACATAAAAAGTAGTCACAAACATATTCGTCTCATCGTTTGTGATTCCACAATATCATACGATTAAGATTATTGTGAGGTGATTGATATTACTAGGTTGTTCCTCGAGAATATAAGTCTGGTGTATTAATTGGTTCCGGTTCACCTTGATTTATCAAAAGACGAAACAAAACTCATAAATATATCCGTGGGAGACAGATATATCTATTCAATAGACTTTTCTGTATGAGACAAATTGGTTTATCACTTCTACTTTGGGTCGTAGCAACTCTTGTGTGAGATCAGCTAAGGGAATCAAGTGTACATAATCCGGCGTGGTTCTAGAGGTGTAAGGAACGCGACTGTACCTTAATCAGTGTGATATTGGTTAGGGCTCAACTACATTCCAGTTCGAAGTTAACTTGGAGTAGGCTAGTGTCTGTAGCGGCTTAATAAAGTGTGGTGTTCAAATCTGGCCAGGTCCCGGGGTTTTTCTCCATTTGCGGTTTCCTCGTTAACAAAACTTCTGGTGTCTGTGTTATTTCTTTTTCGCATTATATTTTCTATATGATTGAATTATCATAGGTTGTGCGTAAGTTAAATCAATTATGAATCCAACCTTTGGTTGTCGAGTAAATTGATTGACACTTGGATATTGGTTTTTGATACCGTCCAAGTTATTTCTTCTATTCAATCGGGCTCGCAAATTCCTATTTGTTTGATTGCGGATTGAATTAAGAAATTGAGATATAACTCTTGGATATACTTTTCTTAAGATTGAGTATGACTGTCTAGTTGCTTTCCTTAAAAGTATATAGAAGTTAGTCCATACAGATTGCTAAGCGAAATATTGGGCGTGGTTGTTAGACCCCCACTTTTTCACATTGTGTGTTTTCAGTAGCGAACCAGCGGTGGTCTTTTGGGAGCAGTGGCGTATTTGATTTCTCAAACTCATCAAAACAGTGGTGTTTTCATAATCATTTATCATGAATATGTCCGAGTCTACAACAAGTTATAGTACGTTGTTGACATTGGTCTTATTAGCCTTAATCTCTTTGTGTTTGTCCCATAACTCAGTGGTGACTACTTCCATTCAATATCACATAAAGATTATGGCCTGGGGGATTCTCCATGGGGTGGTGGTGTACGGAAACATGCGGTGTGACAACACCCCATGTGAATATAAAGTAGTGTGGCGGTTACAACAGTTGGAAAGATGGTGGGCGCAACATAAAGGGATTTCCAGAAACTTTCCTGATTTATCTCGCACTATCCCATCGTCTTTATATGAGATATTGGAGTACTAAATAATCGTGTGGCCTATGGATGGCTTATTTATGGCGATAAAATAGAAAATGGTGTAGTGTCATATAATGGAGCTGGCATGGCTTTAAAAGGTAACATATGAGGCCATGAGGGCCATGAATATTGCGCATTCCGTTATGGCCGCTGGGGCGCGCAGGCCGTGATGGCCGTGAATATCGCACAAGCCATGAAGGCCGCAGGGGCGCGCAGGCCGTGATGGTTGCAGGGGCGTGCAGGCCATGATGGCCGTGAATATCGCGCGTGGTCTTCCCATGGCCTTGGCCATTGTTTCCAAGGCGGTAATAGCGCAGGGGAGCATGTCGTGGCCTTGGCCATAGCTACCAAGCTCGATAATAGTGCGCGGGACCCTGCCATGGCCTTGGACATAGCTTCCAAGGCCTAGAATAGCGCACGGGACCACACCAGGGCCTTGGCTATAGCTGCCAAGGCCGGGAATCACTTTTGGGATCGTGCCATGGACTTGGACACATTTCCAAGGCTGATAATGGTGCGTGGGACCACGCCATGGCCTTGGACAAAGGTGCCACGACCAATAATAGCGCGCGTGACCTTGTCGTGGCCTTGGCCATAGCTACCATGGCCGAGATTCACACGTGATTTAGGCTATGACCTTGGTTGTAGATACCAAGGCCGGGAATGATCCGCAACTTATGTTATAGCGTGGTAGTGGGTATGCCACATGACATACTTCGCTAAGTTATGATTGGTTATGCTATGGATTTGACCAACTGCTTCGGGACGATTCCAACTAGGCCATTAATCCATTCTTGTCTTAGTTGAAGCGTTATGATCTATAACAGCTGTATTATGGCCATGACTATGTCTAGCCAAGATGTTATAGGGTATGCAGTATATGCTATGGGCTTGGCTATGCTTAGCCAATAAGCCGTAAATATTATGTCATCGATCATGATTTGATCATCATATGGCTACGATCTAGGGTTTGAGTCTGTGGCAATATGCCAAACCTAGATTTGAAGTTTA
Source organism: Papaver somniferum (assembly GCF_003573695.1). Classification (NCBI taxonomy): domain Eukaryota; kingdom Viridiplantae; phylum Streptophyta; class Magnoliopsida; order Ranunculales; family Papaveraceae; genus Papaver; species Papaver somniferum. Next base: position 7,116,402 of record NC_039359.1, read on the forward strand.
ATGTCATTTCTGTACAAGTTTGAGTACGACAGTGTCGCTATAATATGTTCAAGGAACCCTTCCATGGGAGTTTGCGACTTGAGAGGATACTGATATGACTATGTACTAAATATGATACCCTCATTAGCATGTTAATTCAAGAACGACGTCAAATCTTATTCTGAATATAAATTATGCCATTCATGCAACATAAAAGGTGTATGTATTGGCGCGCATGAAATAACAAGGTCTTTGCTGGGGAAATCCCTGAAATTTGGCATGCATACACATATTTTAAAATAGCTACAGGACTACCAGGTCCGTTAGTTATATGATTTATTGATTCTCTTGTGGAATACAAACTTATTTATTACAAATATCCTAATCCTGATGCCGGGTCAAGGATTTTGATTATGTTTCCGCAAATAGGGAAAGGCCAATTTACCATGATCATCCTTGTCAAAAACTCACCATCAACAACTGGAAAAAAGTGCAAGAGGATTTTTATACACAAAAGTATATAATTAACTACACTAGGAGTTATGATAGAAATACTAGCTTTTATCACTCATATGTGAACAGAAAAAAAGAATTTTAATCATATTAGTGCTCTGCAAATGAATGATGTTAGTTGGTCTGAGGATAGAAACACTCTTGAAGACCTATTAACATCTCATTTCAAATCTATAAGCACCGCCACGAATCCTTATCAGGATAATTCTATTCTTCATTGCATGGATTCTTGCATAACACCGGAGGACAATGACAAACTATTGAGTCATGTTACTTTGAAAGAAGTGAAATACACCATTAAGCAAATGACCCCTTGGACTTCCCTGGTCTGGATGGATTCCATACGATTTTCTATAAACAACATCTTGAAATTGTAGAAACTGATGTATGGAATACCGTAAAGTGTTTCTTTGATTCTAGACATTTTCTTAAGGAAACGAATCATACCTATCTATCTCTTATTCCCAAGGTCAAAAATACGGCTACTCCAGCAGATTTTAGGTCAATTTCTCTATGCAACACTAGTTATATTCTAAAATCCTAGTTTATAAAATGAAACCATTGCTCTGCAAATTGATTAGTCCATATCAATCTGCATATGTTCCAAATAGAAATATTTAGAACAATGTAATTATAGCGCATGAAGTGGTACATTTTATGAAAAAGGAAAATGATAGAACTGGTATTATGGGATTAAAGCTCGACATGTCAAAAGCATTTGACAGAGTCGAGTGGACCTTTCTCAATTCTTTGACCATTGGTGTGATCTTATCCATAAATGTAACATTACTACCACAATCTCTGTGATACTCAATGGTTCTCCTTGTCAATGTTTTAAACCTACTAGAAGTTTTCGAAAAGGATATCCACTGTGAATCCCTTTTCTAGATATATTTTGCATACTGAAGCAAACCACCTAATCCATGGAATTAAGGTAACTAGAGATGCTCCTAGCATTAATCATCTCTTGTTTGCCGACGACGGTCTTATTTTTACTAATTCATCCCATACCGAGGCTAGTGATCTCATGTCTTTGATTAAGGACTTTAGTATGATTTCGAGACAAATGATAAACTTTCAAAAGTCGGCTTGTTTTTTTCAGTAAAAATATGCACCCTGATCATTGTGTGTCTCTAATAAGAGCACTTAATGTCAGGAAAGTGAATCTCAATGAGAAATACTTAGGTATTCCACTCTCCAATGGCATATATAAAGTTGAGGCTTGTGTTCCTCTTGTGGATCAGTTTGACAAAAGATTATATAAATGGAAATGAATCCACCTTAATCAAGCTGGAAGATCCATCTTAGTTAACCACGTTCTTAATTCTACTCCAACTTATACAATGAACTCTTTTCTACATCCTGATACCACCATCCAAAAAATGGAGAGGTCTCAAAGAGACTTATGGTAGGGTAAGGGTTCTAACAAAGGCATTTATCTAAGAGACTGAAGTAGAGTATACACTCATAGGTCAGAGGGAGGTATGGGTTTTCGTAACCTTAAATACATGAATATTACTCTTCTAACCAAAACCTCTTGGAATCTCATTCATTCTTCTAATGAGCTTTGGGAAATTATAAATACTTTAGTAACTTCCTTCCCCTTCACTATAAAAAAAACTAGTAACCCATCTTGGGTGTGTACCAACATTTGCACTGGTCTAGATGTAATTAAAAAACACTCTATTTGGGAAGTTAGAAAATCGATGCATTTAATGATACTTGGATTCGTAATGCATTTTCACCATTATGCATCTCTCATCCTAATCACAATTATTTTGTAGCTCGGTTTATTTATCAAAACACACATAGTTGGAATGCAAGTCTGATAGAGTTTTTTTCACTAATGATAATTGCCATAAAATTATGAGGACTAGAATACCCTTAACAGGTCAGGATAGACTAATATGGCATATACTAGAAATGATTCTCTTACTGTCAAGTCTGTGTATAGGGGTATCACTCGTAACCTTAATGATGCTGCTTCCGTTAGTAATCTTACTCCTCTTTATAAAGAATTTTGGAGCTCTCCATTTTTGCATAAGGTCCAGATCTTCATATGGAAATGCTTTGAAGATATTATTCCATCTAAATGTTGGCTTGCATACTATCGTCCTAACCAGAATACTTATTGTAGCATACATAATGACGCCCAACATGAATCAATTGAGCATATCATTCTTCATTGTTGTTTTTCTAGGTCTGTTTGGGCATCATTTACTTATGGAAACTTAGTTCTACCTGATTCAGGGCAATCATATCGATATATGTCTAGATTAGGAAATGGTTATCTGGTTACTATAGTTCAGAGCAAATCTGTTACATTTTTTACAACTGCTTGGTTCATTTGGAAAGAGAGATGGTGTAATGTCTTTCAAGAAAAATAGGTGAGTATCATTGTATTAAGATTTTCCTGTAGACTAGCAAATGAAACTCTGGGTGCTTTGTCAACTCAAGATTCTAATAGCCAACAACAACATGTTGTCCGGACTGATAAGATGTCTGATGTTTTGAAAGTTATTCATGAGTATTCAATGGTAGTACATGTTGATGCTTCATTTGATTCAACACCTCTGGTACTGGCATAATCTCAACAGATACAGAGGCCAACTACAAGGGATGCAAAACCATCTCAGGTCTAGAAAGTGATGTAGAGGAAGCTGAAAGCATGGCAGTTTCGGAGGCTGTCAAATGGCTCAAGATGTTAAACTATTATAGGATTTCCATAAAAGAAGATGCCAATAATGTTATCTCGTACTTAAATAAAAGTTCTAACCAGATTAGTTAGTCTAGTTCCTCTATTTTAGATGATTGCTTATTTTTAATGAACTTTTTTTTTTCCTACAACTTTGTTTATGTTAGTAGAAAGCTTAATGGCTTGGTAGATAAAACAACCACATATAGTAGAAAGAATGTTGTAAAAGGTGAATGGGTAGCCAACCTCCTTATTCCACTTCTAAACTCTACACGTTTATTCTTCTTATTATTATATATCTTTCTAGGAAAAGAAAATATCATCAATTTCTTATATGAAAGTGATGTTTTTGATACGTGTACGGCCGTACAATTTGTTGCTTTTAAAATACTTGATGTGTGTATTTTTTTTCATATTTTTCTTCACCGTACACTTAACCGAGATACTATTGAGTTTAGGTCGATTGAGGAGGCTCTGCAAATCGGGCGACCTAACGAGTCAAATCATCTCCATCCGATTTCAACAAAATTTGATCTCCTGATCATTGCATGCCCCAGATTTGATAAGTGTTTCTCATCTAAAACTCTCGTTTTGATTTCATCTCTTAATTTTTATCTCCTTTTCGGTTTTTGAGGATTTTATTTATCTTGTTTCTGAGGAATTAGTTAAATCATCCATGTCAGGATAATTATCTTTGGATTACCAGCCATGTAGCCCAATTAACGACCATTTATTGTAGTATCTGTGTTCTTTATGGCGAGATTTCGTCTCCCTCCTCTTGCTGGTGTCATTTAGCTGCAGATTCATCAAGATATGGCATATACACCTCTTGTTCAAAGCTTCACAGCATAATTTTTGGGATTTATTCCTTTTTCTAGTTGTTAAAATCAGGGATTCATTTCTTATTCAAAGGTTTGATTTTTTTGATAAGATTCAATTCTTATTAGTTCTGGGTCTCAATTGAACCTTTTTCCTTTCCTTGCTGCAAACCACCTTTTTTTGGCCACTTGGTTTCGCATTATGGTTAATTTTCATATCTCTGCAAAATTTTAATTGTTGTATCCATCGAATTGTGTATTCCTGCATCTTTATAGTAGTCATACTCATGCATTTCCATCTTAATCATTATCGTTCATTTCCGTTTTCTATTCATTAATATTCATGACCTGTTCTTAAAGTGTTTGTTTCATTGTTTCAAAGATTGGGTATTTGTGTTGCTGGCTTTTAATTTTTCCATTACCTGTCGCCTTGCTTTAGTCTCTCCACTGTGGTTTACCTATTTTGGGGTTATGTCAGATTAATTAAGGTCTGGTGTTCGTGTTTCTTCTTGTAAAATAGTGAGCACCCAGTGGATTGTTGTTCTTGTGTCATCAGCTCCGTTATTTTTACCTCTTTTTAGTAACTATTTTGGAGTTCCTTGCCGGTCTTTTCTTGTCTGGTGTTGTATTTCATTTTCGTGGAATAGTTTACTTCAGGTGGTTTTCTTAATCGTGGCCAGCAACTCCTCTCAATTTCCCATAATTTTGTGTTTTTCACTCCTTTGCATCTATCTAAGGAAGTTTCTTTTTCTTTTGTTTAGATTTCTCATATTTAAAAGTACTCCCCCTCTTTGGTTTTTTCCGTTTGCAATATTCGTTTAGGACAGTGTCTCCTTGTTGGCCATATCTTGCAGCAGCTTTAGATTTTTTCACATATAATTTAGGAGAAGGTTTCCCCTCAATTTTCTTTATGGTAATCCCCTTTGAGAGGAAAAGGAAAAAAAAAAAAAAAGAAAAAAATTCTTGCCAACTTGCTCTCAGCAATAGTGTTAGTTTTCCCTGAATTAGCCTTTGTTTGACACCATGCCCCTTTTTAGACCCCCAGCAGGTTCTCTTTTTGCCCAGCAACAGGTGATATCTCGTGACATTTCTCTAATCAAATACTACATTGATTTAATGGTTTGCTTATAGTGGTTCATGGTCGGTAAGCTATGTAATTTTGATTTGCAATTCTCTTTTCTTTTGTATAGTTTATTCCTATTCACATAATCTAGTTTCTTTTTATCCGTGTTAGTTAACCAGTGCTCTTTAACCTCTTATACATCTCCAGTGTTAGAGGTAGTTTTTCCCTATTTTTTATCCTTGGCCCAATCTCTCTTCGACTGATTTCAAATTCTGTTTTTTTTAAGGGAAGTATCTTTTGTTTTTAGTGGACTTCTCTTTTCTTTTCTCATCTTCTCTGTTTAATCTTAAACAGTTTCACTAGGGTCTCTCCTAAAAGTAGCTCCCGTTTTATTAATTCCTTTCTCCATGAAAATTTTGTCTTGAAACATTCAGGGAATTGGCCCCCCTCTAACTAAAGATCATTTAAACTTTTTGTGTCAATTTTATAATCCTGACATTGTGTTTCTTTCGGAAACTAAAGCTCCATACTCTAAGATGGATGTTCTTTTTGAAAAATCCAAATTCCACGGCTGGTTTATTATTCCATCTGTGGGTAAAGCAAAGGGGTTAACAATAGCGTGGCATAATAACATAGAGTTGGAATTAATCTCATCGTATCTAAATGTGTGTCATTTCCAGCTAAGAGTAAATAATAATGACACTTTATTAACATGTGTTTATGGCGCTATTGAAGCCGATCATAAAGTGGAGCAACGGTCTCATATAGCACATATTGGGCAACAAGTCAATAAATCAGACTTCTAATAGAGGATCTAAATGTCATTCTAGATCCGGAAGAAAAACAAGGTGGAAATAAAGTAAGCTTGAGTAGTAAATCCCATATTATTCAGACAATTGATTCCCTGGGCTTACAAGATGCTGGACATGAAGGCGCTCCTTTCACATGGTCTAACAACAGAAAATGAGATGCCAATATTTGTGAAAGAATTGACAGAGCTGTAATCTTTTACCGATTGATTCAGAACTTTCCAGATACGAAGGTAAGTCACCGTAGGGTCAGATCACACGCCTTTACTCTCTGATTCAAACCCAGAAAAGCAAAAATTACAAAAACCATTCAGATGTATCAGATCCTGGTTAACACATCTAACTCTATCCTCGGTAGTCGCATCCTCTTGGAAACTTCACTCCGATAACTCATCACATAGATAATTTTCCTTGAATCTTAAGTTGCTTTCGTCGAATTTCAGATGTTTTCGGAAATATCCACAAAAACATAAAATCCCTAAATAATAAAATTGAGGGTATCCATAGAGCTGGAAATATATCAACCAATATAGAAAAATTAAAAAACCTCCAAGCTGAACTGGGAAAATAGTATGAAATCAGAAATGATTACTACCATCAGATTTCAAGGGATAAGTTCTTTACATAATATGACCAGAATACAGAATATTTTCATGCCTCAGCTTCCAATAAGAAAATTATCAATGGTATTCATTCCCTTAGAGAAACTTCAGGGCTCTGAATTTCATATAGGGATCAAATAAATGCTCTCATATTGAATCACGTCTCTCAAATAGGCAATTCTCAAGATAATAACCTTGGAGTGACCTTTCAGATATTATTAAGCCTTGTATTTCAGAAGCTGGAAATCTATCTCTAATGGAAACTCCATCTAAAGAAGATTTAGAAAACTATTTCTAACATGAATCAGTTGGGAGATGGGTTTCAACCACGTTTCTTCAAAACTAATTGGGAGATTTTGGGCCCAGACATCATATTCACTGTTCAAGATTTCTTTAAAACTAGAATACTAGACCCAGAGTTTAACCGTTCTTTTATAACCCTTATCCCAAAAATAGCCACCCCCAAACTCCAGTCGATTTCCGACCAATCAGCCTAAGTAATACAATCTATAAGATCATATCCAAGATTCTAGCAAATAGGTTAAAGCCCATCCTGAATAAGTTAATCTCCCCTAATCAATCGGATTTCCTTCCTGGGAGACAAATCACTGATAACATCATCATAGCCCATGAGCTCATCCACTCTATGAAAATTTCTAAAGCTAGAAAGGGTCATCTTGCGCTAAAGTTGGATCTGTCAAAAGTTTTTGATAGGATGGAGTGGAAATTCATTAACTTGGCTCTAATTGCATTTGGATTTAACGACTCTTGGGTAGATCTTATCATGCAGTGTATTTCGACCACCTCCTTCTCCATCCTTCTGAATAGTTCTCCGGGGCCGAAGTTTTCCACTTCGAGAGGATTAAGATAAGGTGATCCGCTATCTCCATACCTTTTCCTAATTTGCATGGAAATTCTTTCTAGACTCCTAGAAAAAGGGGTAGCGGATAAAATAAATTCGGGTTTTAAAATAATTAAACATGCCCCCAAACATTTCTCACATTTTCTTTGCTGATGATTGTTTTCTATTCACAAAGCCGATTTAGGGGAAGTAAAAAATCTTCTAGATATTTTATCTAGGTTCGGGGAAATTACTGGAAAGATAATTAATCTTCAAAAATCCGGGATCTACTTCAGTAAACGCATTCATCCAAAACACAGGAAAATCATAGCTAAAATCCTTAAAGTCCCGTTGATGACAAAAAATGATAGATATCTTGGGACACCTATTTTCTTTGATAAGAACAGGAAAGAGAATTTCGAACCTCTCCTTCAAAAGTACTATCCTACCCTTCAAGGCTGGAAATCTAAACTTCTTTCTCAGACAGGTAGAACAATGCTAATAAAATCGGTTCTCCAAGCTTACCCCACATACCCCAAATGCAAATCCTTGCATTACCAAAAGAAACTCTAGATCAAATGGATAGAATCCAAAGAGACTTCTGGTGGAAGAAGGATAAGTCCAAAAATAAAGGAGGATACATTAGAGCTTGGGCCATTATGTGCAAGCCTATTTCTCAAGGAGGACTAGGAATTAAAAATCCACGCCATTTCAATATATCTCTCCTCACAAAACTCGCAGATAGGCTAATTACAGAGAGTGATGGGTCCAAATCCTTGCCGCAAAATATTTCCTTAACTCCCACCCTCAAAATTCCTATAGAACTTCTTATCTTTCCCGGATCCGCACGAGTATACAAAAAGGTTTAAACCTAATAAAGGGTAATATCGCCTGGCAAGTAAAAAACGGAGCTTCTGCAAAAATTTGGGAGGACGAGTGGATACCCAACCGACCAATATTCAAGAATCGACACCAAAATTGGTCAAGAAGCTGATAACAGAAGAAAATACATGGGATCAAGAAAAACTGAACATATATTTTCAACCAGATGTCAGAGCAAAAATTCAAGCAATAACGCCGAACAGACAAGAACAAGACAAAATCATATGGAAGCATCATCAGTCAGGAAACTTCACGACAAAGAACATCTACAATTTTCTGGTTATCCAAGATCAAGAAAATGATAATTCGACGGGTTTCCCTTGGAAAAAAAATATGAAAAATGCAAGTAATCCCAAGAATAAGATTATTTATTTTTAAATTAGAGCAACAAGCTCTCCCCACTTCTTCCAGGCTCGGAGCCCACAATTCGGCCATAGACCCTCATTGTCAGATGTGCAATTATCAGGAGCAGGAAACTGAACAACATCTTTTCATATTATGTCCTTTTGCAAGAGCTATATGGTTCGATTTTTCTTTAGAATCCATAAATATTAGAAGTAGCACAAGCTCGGTTAATGAGTGGATTGGTGGTTGGTTATCGGATCCTGATTTTGTCCAGTTTTCAGGAAAAATAGCAACAATCATGTGGTTCATATGGAAACATAGATGCTCGGTAGTCTTCGAAAAGATCAATCCTGACCCAGTAAACTTAATGGATCATATTAATAGATACCTGAACTCTATTCCTACTAAATTTATCCAAAATGGAATTTCCCAAAATAAAGGAACCTTAGTTAGGAATAGCTAGTCCGACGTAAACACGGATTGGATAATTTTTATTGATGCATCCTTTAGAAAAGAAGACTCTTCTGTGGGTTATGCCTTTTTACATTACTCAGTGGATCATGAGATTTTTATGCATATATCAGCGGGTTCAGAATGTGCTACTTCAGCTTTTTACGCGGAAACGAAAGCCTTGTTAAAGGCAACTACTTGGTCAAAGAATAACATACTATCAAGTGTTTCCCTAGTCACTGACTACAAAATTGTAATCCTGCACATTTGCAATACAAAATTCAAAAACCTTGCATTTGTTCCAATGTATTAGATAAAAACAAAATTGTAATCCTATTGTACTATATTTGCTAGCTTTTAATATAATTAACCTTTCCATCAAAAAAAAAATAGAAAAAAAATACACATCAAACAGGCGGATCGAACTAAAACTTTACTGCCCAAGCCCATAATCGTCAACACGAACTCCTCACTTCTTTCTCTGAGCCCAAATGGTGGTATGGCTTTCGCATGAACATTCGATCACGTGCGCGGATGAGAGTGTGTCAAGTGCGCGGTTGTCCACGGACGAGGGTGTGAACGTGTCATTTGTAAGATGTATTATTAGCATAATAATTCTTAGCGTCAACTTGCTAGAAATCGGACGTTTCGAAGTTTTTCTTGTGTGTTTAGAGATGAGCAGTAAGAGCAAGAAAGAAGCAAAAGGAGAGGCGGAGCAGCAGCCGCAACCACCACATATGACGGCAATGAAACCAGTTACTGAAGGGGCTTACGGTGGTGGAATGTATGGAACTGAGAAGAACAATAAAGAAGAAAATACTTCTAATAGGGCACCAGCAAGTGACACACAAAGTGCTGATGGTCCAGTTGGTCACACCATTGAACCTAAACACAAACCTCCTCCTTCCTCTGGAGATCGTGATATTGATATCACTGGTCAATCTTATATTCAGTAACTCTGTATCTTTTTATTCCACTCGTTTTTGTTACGAAACCATCCTTCGCAGTTTCTTTTTCTATTGTAAAATGTGTCTGAACTTAATAAAATCAGTTCTTTGATGGAGGCCGGAGGCTGTGTAAAAGTAAAACTATCCCCGTGATTTTTCATACACAAGTAATTCTAACTAGCTGTTCGTGGCACTGCATGTGTAAGAAAATTTAGCAACAGCCGACTTACTTTCTTTACAACAATCAGGATATTTATCAGTGTAAAAACCAGGTGAGATTTACTTACGTTTTGAGGCTAAGTCCACAAATCTCTTTAGCACTTGGGGTATCCCAATTAACAGTCCGTTTCCTCATCTCGTCAAAATCTTTGACACATTTTCCAAACTTTAACTTCTTGACTCGTCTCCTAAACTCCGCTAGCTTCTCTCCGGCAACTCGGTCAAAGATTTTCTCCCAGCCGGATTCCCACTCACCATGAGCATCACAGAGCTGAATCGTTCCATTCCTCCAGTTAGTCCAACTCCAATCCTTCTGAAGAATCCCAAATATATCAGCCACGCATGGTCCAACACAAACAGGTGTACATGGTCTACATTTTGCCCCGCTGAGTGGACCTGGGCTAGACATTGATGCAACGGGGACACCAAACTGAGTTGGTGGGAAGTCGTATTTGCGATCGCTTACTATGCAGAAAGGAAGACGATTTTCCAAGAACTTTACACCTTGCGTAGTGAGTTGAGCTTTAAAAGAAGTCTCTGAGTTGAGTTGACGAAACCGTGCTGCGTCTAGTTGTGGTATCAGAGAGAGCCGAGACAGTGCGATTTGTGAAGTGTTGAGATTACCAATTCCGAGCCTGTCATTGAGTCCGCCATAACTTGAACCTGGTGGGACTAGGTAATGAGTTGGTAAGAAGTTATCTGGGTCCAGTGGAGCGTTCCAGTAGCCATCTACTCGGGTTCGGACTATCCAGTCGTAGGTAAAGTTGTTCTGAATTTGGTAGGCCTTGATCAGTGTTAGGCAACCTTCCACAAGGTTGAAGTACTGAAGCAAACCCTGCAAACACATAAACGATGACACCTAATTAAGTCAGAATCAAATGACCAAGAATGAAAACCGTGTTACCACAAAAAGTACAAACAAGCAAGTAGGTATGACTTAACTTGCAATCAATGAATCAAATGAAGAATCATGCATTTGATAAGGAATAGCAGTCCGAACATGAAGGATTAGGTGAACAATCTATTCAATATTGGCTTCTCATTTAAGTAAAAGGTTTCCAAAAGTTTTCAGGTCACGTTGTAAAATTTTTGGCCAATGCATGCTTTCTATAACTACCTAGTTATCTCTTTTGAAGGGTTTTCTTTTGTTTGCCTAAAAGTTTCTTTCCCTTGAACAAATCAACAGCATAGCTTAAGCTACTATAGGATTACAAGTCATATTCCTTGGATGAGAACATCATGGTCCAAATTTCCGACCGAGATTAATCCTAGGACACAACCATATCATAAATAGTTTCCTAGAAAATACGTCAAGAGTATTGATAGTGACTGCGGCCTGCACCATTAGCTTCAAACAAAAGCTTAGAAATGACAAGATGATTGTGTCAATATTTGTTTGTTGCACCAACTTAAACTTCAAATTAGGTGACTAACAGTAACATATCAGTAAGTAGCTCAAAACTTTTACTTCCATATTATATTTCCTTAACTTATTTTATAAGTAAGATTTCAGATTTTAGTTGAAACAAAAGCCAGCTTAACAACAACCTAATTATATCGGAATTTCATTCACATCTTTTAATGAGTTCATAACCAAAAACAAACTAGTTGTAATTGACAAGGAAATTTCAACTGCCACCAAAGAGATCATATTCCAGAAGATAATTTTTTCTAGGACGTCAAACAAAAAACTTACCTAGTTAACATCAAAGTTACCCCGTTTATAAAACTACCCCGAAAATATTAAATTAATTACGAAAATGCCCGAAGATTCGCATGCATTCCATACAGTTTCTAACTAACTGATTGTGCTTCCGATTCCCATGCCCTCCCCATGATTTCATAAATTTCAGGATAGAGAAACAGAAGTGATCAGAGCGTTACGAACCTGTATGCCGTTGGGAGAATTGCGTGAAGTGAGGACGCGAAGTTGCGACTGAGTCTCGTTTAACTTGGTCGGTTTAAAAATACGAATCGACGCGATTCGTGGGGTAATGTCTTTCAGAATCGAAAACTTGAACGAGTCTCTATCTAATGGAGAATTTAAGAAAAGATCTGCATTAGGGTAAACTTTCAATATGTTCTCTACTATTGACGGTCCAGTGAGTTCGAACCTTCTTGCTCCACCTACTAAACAAACAGCAATTCTTGACCGTAATAACTCTTTCCTTTTCTCTTCTTTCCTCCACCGAGTCAAATCCGATTCATCATACCCCGATTTACTTGTTTCCGAAGAATTTATAGATGGAAGAGGAGGTAATGCATACGATGATGATGATGATGAGAGGTTAGAGAGAAAGTTTCTGAGAGGGGTAAAAGTTGAAAAAATGTTGTTGGTGATGGGATTTGTAGTGGAAGAAAGAGATAAAAAGATTAAGAATGAAAAAGAAGGTAAGATTAATAGAAGAAGACGGAAATCTAAATATGGAGCTGATCTTGTTAACTGCGTTGTTTTGTTGTTGAATTCCTTTAATGACTTCATCATCATCATCGTCGTCTTATTTTTGTATTTGTAATCAGCTAGGTTTTCTTATCTGTTTGGGTTGGGTTAGGATTGATGTTGGTTTTAGGGTTTGAAAACAGGGGGAAAGAAATATTTGTGTGAAGAAATTAAGATAATGGAAGAAAAAAAGAAAGAGGTTAGGATTTTCTAACTGTTTTCTCGAATGAATTCAGCGGACGAGGAGTTTGTTTTCTTTTATGAAAATCTTGGAAAAACTTCTAATATTTTAAAAATAAATCACACAGAGCTATTGGTTGGCAACCTAGCAATAAGCTGGGCACCAACCCCCTCTGAATAGCAATGCCTACTTTATGAAAAACAAAACTACCATAACCACTACTAGCGTCATTATTAACAAGACAATTCTTCAGACGCTTAAAAAAACATAAAGTATCTTCGCCGAGCTCACCCAAAGTAGAGAAGGACAAGACCCCCAGACCATAACCGAGTGAAGTGCACTTGTCCAGATATTTAGCACGCTTCCTTGAAACTGCCTTAGAAATGGCTTTCCCTGGGACAAAAGAACGAACACCATCACCAGTAAAGGGAGAGACAACAGTAACATCCATACAGACATCTTGCCCGTTTTCCCAGTTGAGAACAAGAATATCGACAGGCCTCAAGTCTTCATCCTCATCTGAAACAATACCCAGAGAAACCTCCTTGAGAGCTCGTACACTAGCTTTGTAACAAATATCAACAGTAATATCACGGACAACATCATGTCGAAATTTACTTCCAACATCTTTAGCACAATGAAGCGCATGGTCTCCAAAAATGTCCATAGATTTGTTGCAACTAGTGCATAAGCTATTCTCAACAAACAGAGGAATACCGAGACGATAACAAAGCACAGCCTGAAACTGTCTAGGCCCAATGCACTGGTTAAGACCACTGATTGGCACAACAAGTAAATAATCTTGAGCATGCTTGATACGGTTACACTTTCATAAAACAGAATCTCTTGCAGACATGGAAAATTGGTCTGGGATTTGCTTCTTAATTGCATCAAAATAAGTGACTGCCAGGGAGTGCATGGAAGGGGGGGGGGGGCAGTATCATCGACACAGTAAGAAGGAGGTAATCCACATACCTGAATAAAGTTCTGAAGAGCCAACTAATAAGCAAAGCCTTTGTTTGTTGAGAATAAACTACCCAGAATTGTCTTCTGTACAGAAGCGGTCTGATTCTGAGAGGTAAGGAAACAGTAAGTACGGGTATCCGCCATGGTGTAGATGCCAAGTACACCATCTTTGATAGGCAAAGTAGCTAATCGCTGCTGTAGAGGACCAAACCCTACACCATCTCCAGTAATTAAGAGTCTCAAATACTTAAGCAAATGATCGTCAAAAACATCAGTGGCTGATTGCAATGTCGCTGGATTGGTAGTACGCATTGCAAAATATAGATGAGACACACCAGTGCAATTACGAAGTAATAGCATCTCACTCTGAGGGTCCTTGAGTTTTTTGATTGCATCCATCAGTTGAACAGTTTTATTCACCCTGGTCAACATCATATCACTAATGAAGCTCGGATCCAAACTCACAGGTCCTCCCAAAAGCTTAACAACATTAGAGGGCCTACCAATATCTGGGGGGGGAAACCGTCTAAAGTGCTTCTGGGATCAATAGATGGTCAAAAGACTTAAGTTTTACGAACGTAAGATATAGCCCCCTGTTAGTTCCTTCAACTTCTATTATACTCAAGGCCTTGGATACTTCCAAAGTATCCACAATAATGGTACCATCATCAAGGTACCAAGCATGCAAATCAAGGGTGCAGCGAGAAGCAATAGTCTTCACAAGAGGATGAAGAGTCAAGGCAAAAAGCAAGGGACCAAGGGGGTCCCCTTGCTGAACCCCGAGAGCATAAGACAATATATATTGATCATAATAGAGTTTAGCAGGTCGCAAATAACAAAACTCTACCCAGCGAGAAATACCTGGACAGTGAAGACGAACCTCTTTGATGAGATGCGACCTACTCACCATGTTGAAAGCATTGGAAAAGTCAATAAGCAATATTGACATTGTGTCTGAGTGACCTTTCAACTCTAGTAAGCTATTTACAGCATGTAAAATACTCTCCCCACCGACAGGCACACCCACTCCAAATTGATAGTCGCCTAAGTAAGAGGTCATCTCTTTCCCGACTGAAAAAGCAGCAACTTTGGAAACCATCCTTCGCCAAACCGTACCAACCGCAATTGGCCTAATGCCACCCCCTGGTTTAAGTACTGGAGTCAAAGGCGCACTGGCAATAAACTCGCCCAAGCTATTGGGGCATTTACCGGCCAACCAAAGATTGACTACCCCAGTAATCGAAGCTAGTAAATTATCCGCCACTGTAGCTGCAGCACCACTCATAACATCAACCAAATGTTGCGCTCGTAAGCCATATCGCCCGTAAGAAGTACCCTTTGGGAAGCTCTTAATAGCTCCCAAGACAGCCCGTGAATCCACCGTAATTGGGTCACCTATCACAACATCCGAAGGAACAACAGGGGGAGGAGCTGAAGGATGCTTATCTTGCAAATCCATATAAGTATTCTCGTTACGCGGAGCTACCCCTGATGAAGAAAGTACCCGTATTGCAGCCGAGTAATGACCGCAACTAATCTTCTTCTGGCAGGACAAAATATTGGCATCGCCATGTTTCTTCGAGTCTTCCTTTCCATTCCCCATTCAGAAAGGTTGCTGTAATAGTTTCGACACTAAAATGGAGCAGCCATTAGGCTCTTTCCACACCGAGATGGCCTGGTTTATTGATGTTATCTGCAGCTTCTTACGGCTGCCCGACTTTGCCTCAGTGGAATTCTTCGGTCTAAACAAAGTTAGCGTGCAAACTGGAAGAAGTAAGAGTTGTAGCCACATGAAAATGTTACCTGGGCTTGCGATAACTCTATCGAGACAATGCTTCAGTTCCCTGGAGAAGCTAAGCCGGCATTGGTGTGGAATACACTTCACAGTAGTGAACTGCCGTTGGAAGATTGCGTTCACTAAGTCTGTGGAAAGAAGAACACCAGTATCGACACTCAAGGGGAGAGCTTCAACACCGTTTGTAGAGTCAACACATCTCACAACACTGGATAGTGTTAAGCTAGCAGCACTGCCTGGTTTGACAAGACCGTGTAGAAGGAAATCTGTTCCATCTCCGTTAAGTGGGCCGGAAATTACCTCACCATGAACAACACCTTGTCTACCTCTGCAAGGAATCGACCTAGCATGAAGATGTATGCAACGACAACACAGCCACATTCGAAGGCTGCATAGAAGCTTCTCCCAGAAGAGATAAATGTTCAAATCGGTAGCAATCAACTCTCTGCAGAAGTCCACCTTAGCTGCTGATGAAAGATGTATGTCCTGAAGGTGTTTCAAGAAAGAAACCTTAGTGTATCCTCTACCATTAACACAGTCACGACAATTATGGAAAGTCTTGAACGGGCAATGGAAGGTAAGCTCATCAGATGAGACTGTGTCGGTTGATGCAGAAGCTTCAAGGGGCTGTGATTCAGACGAACGACAATGGGAGGAAGCTCTGGTGAGAATCTCCATAACGGTCTGTAAGCAAAACCCTAAAAGAAGAGTGACCTAAAACCCTAAAAAATCAAAGCAAAAACGCAGGGAAAACAAAGGGAAAAACGAAAGAGAAAGGAAAAATCGAAGATACAGGAAACCGTGGAATCAAAAACCAAGAAGAAGTCCGAAAAAAACATGGTGGTTCTGGAAATCATGGGTTGTTTGTTTTTTTTTTCTTTTTTTGGATGAAGAAAGATCAACACCTCTTTTAGGAGGAGGAGGATTCTGATGAAGAAGGATCTGGGAAAGATGAATCTGAATCCAATGAAATACCAAAGGATCTGGGAAAGAGTGACCTAAACTCTTCCGAATTTTAAAAAAAATTATATCCAAGTTGAATATTTTAATGACTAGGTTTGTAGTAACTGGAAGAAACGTTCTAGATCTTGCAAAAATGGCTAATTTTATCAACATGGACTCTTCGAGTTTACAAAATATGGCACCTTCGAACGTGTCTCAAATCTCAGTGTGGCTTGCAAGATGTCTCAGCCCATTAAAAGGAAAGATGACTTTTAGTCATAGAAAATTGACTTCTGGAGTGGAAATAGAGATTAGCTACAGTATATATATAAGACGACAGTCAAATTCAACAGGTGGTGACTACTTTTTTTTTTCTTCCTTTTGTGCAGTTCTGGACCTCTGGTTAATTAAGGGGGATTTTTTACAATCTGATAGTTATTTTCAAGTTGATAAAAAAATATTGTATATTAATAAATGTCATTAATTATATGGTTAATCTCATTATCTTTTACAATTTCGGTGCGAACTGCTTTTTAGACTCAAACGATAATGAATTTCAGATTGATTTTCAATGATATGTTCCTCTTATAATATTCTATCATTTTACCAAAAAAATTAATACATTATGAGATACCAAACCTCGTCATCTACCCAATTTTAATTTCAAATGCTAATTTTCAGTAACTAACTTTCGAAATGGTAGTCAGGTAGATGATGGTGTTATACGTTTCAGACTGTGTCAATTAGTTATAGGAGTGTTAAACATAGTAAAATAATAATAATTATAGTATCAAAATATTAATTTCTAAATCATTATCGTTTGGATTTTATATAAATCATTAATGCTGAAATCGTAAGATGAATATAATATCACCGAATCTTTTCTTAATGTTGGGGATTTGGCAAGAAAAGGATAAAACTTGATAATTTGCAAAAGAAAACTAAGGAAGGAGAGGTGCTTGTTTGGTTTTTGTACATGCACCTCACCAAATAAACAAGGTTTATTAGTTCTTTGGCTTGTGGCTAGAATGCTCAGAGGCTCTAAAGATAATACATGAATGCAGGGACCAACCAGTTGTAGGTCCCCCCCTTTAGAATTATTACTAAACTTAAACGAGGTAAAAAACAGATTACTAAATGGAACAAAGAAGTATTTGGGAAAATCCAGACTAACATAAAGTCCACGTTAGAATCTATAAATCACCTCCACAAGTGTAACCTCCAAGAGCAACACGATATAGTCATTAAAACTCAAATATAAGAGCTAGAAAGGTTATATGACCTCGAGGAAAAACTTTGGAATGAAAAATGGAAGGAGAATAACCTGTTGTTTGGTGATAGAAACATTAGTTTCTTCCATTCCTGTACCTTGAATAGGAGGCGTAGAAATAAGATATCGACTATCACTGATCAATCTGGTGTCACTCATTCGAAACATAAGGATATTTCTGACGCTCTCAGTGATCACTTCAAATTTACCTCGAATGAAAACCCTTCTCTTAATCACTTCTTAGTTACTGATCTGTTTGGCTTAGAGGTTACCTCTGAGGAAAATATCACCTTAACCACTACTCCATCTTATGATGAAACAACCAAAGTGGTTAAATCTATGGCCACAGGAAAATCCCCTAGACCAGATGGTTTCAACATGCAATTCTTCTCTCATCAATGGCCCATCGTTGGCAGGGAGATTGTGGAAATGGTTCAACATTTTTTCCGCACTAAACACATATTGAAAGAAATCAATACTACCTTTCTGGCCCTTACTCCAAAAACTGAAAACCCTTCTACCCTGGCAGAGTTCCGTCCCATTAGTTTGTGTAACTCAACATACAATATAATAGCTAAGCTTTTAGCCAATAGGCTTAGACCCATTCTCTCCCGAATCATTTCGCCATTCCAATCAGCTTTCATGCCTAACTGAAGAATCTCGGATAATATCGTTATGGCACATGAAGTAGTTCACACAATGAAAAAATTCAAAGGTAAAGGGGGTCTAATGGGAATAAAACTCGATATGAGTAAGTCCTTCGTCAGAGTTAGCTGGACCTACCTCATTGAACTCATGAAAAAACTAGGCTTCCCATATACCTTTTGTACTCTAATCCACCAGCGTATCAGCACGCATTCGATAGTAGTTATATGCAATGGCTCCCCCGGTAAGTTCTTTAAACCAACTCGGGGAATTCGCCAAGGAGACCCTATATCCCCTTACCTTTTCTTACTGTGCATGGAGGGCTTGACCAGACTCCTTCGAAAAGAGGAAGCGAATGGAAACCTCCATGGTATATCTATAGGGAAAAACAGTATACCTATCTCCCACCTTCTTTTCGCCGATGACTGTATCATTTTTTTCTAAAGCTTCCTTGACTGATGCCAAAAATATCTTAGGAATCATTAATGCCTTTAGCTTAGCCACAGGGCAGATGATTAATTTTCAAAAATCAGGCATTTTATTTAGTAATAAGTTCCCCAACAAATTTGGTAAGATGATCATAAAAAATTTGAAGGTCCAAAAGATCAACATAACTGATAACTAATTAGGTTCCCCCTTATTTATCGGAGCTTCAAAAATCAAATGTTTTGACTTAATGCTTGCTAGATTTAGCAGTAGACTTCAAAACTGGTGTGGAAGGAACCTCTCGCCAGCAGCAAGAATAGTAGTAGTGAAGTCTATTTTGTAATTAATCCCCATCTATCAGATGAGATGCTTTAAGATTCCGAAAAAAATTTACCAACCAACTCATTTCCCTTCAAAGAGATTTCTGGTGGGGAAAGAAGGAAGGTAAAAAGGGTTTTTATCCCAAAGCTTGGCCCTTTCTCTGTAAACCAATAGACTTAGGGGGGTTAGGCTTTCGTGATATAGATTCTAACAATATGGCTCAACTTGGAAGGTTGGCATGGAACCTATTAGCTTTTCCTGATGCCTTATGGGCACAAATTTTAAAAGCAAAATATTTTCCCAACTGTAGACACGCCTTGGATCCGAAAATTACTAAATCAGGTTCATGGATTTGGTGCTGCATTCAAAAAGGTTTAACTGTCATTAAACATATTTGTATTTGGGAGATCGGAAACGGTAAATCAGTGCACATCCTCAAGGATAGCTGGTTACGTGAGGAATAAGATATAAGCTCTACCCAACTACCTCCAAACATTCATCTATTTAGCCACTTAGTCGACCTCGCTACTGGAGATTGGGACTTAAACCTAATTCTTTCCATTTTTGACCCTCTTGTAGCTGAATATATTCTGTCCACACCCATTAGTTTAGGTTCCAAGGATACTATTAGGTGGAAATTAGAAACTAGTGGTGAATTTACTACTTCCTCCCTATACAGTAACATCAAAAAATTTGTAAGCATGCCAAACTCTATTTGGGATAGGATTTGGGCAATGCAGACTTCTCCTAGAACAATTCTCTTTATCTACAAATGCATGAATAACATGCTTGCCACAGCTTCTTCCCTGGCTAGATTCAGTGACATACCTGATGAGTGTGCACTATGTTCCCAACAGGGTAAAACTATAGATCACATACTTCTAGACTGCCCTTTTGCTAGAAGGGTCTGGTTTTATTCTCCCGTTAATCCGTACCCAACTGATGGATCTCATCGAACTTTTTCTCAATGTATCCCAAGCTGGACTCAACGACGAGCAGGATGGATGGATGATCAAGGTCCTTGGGATGGTCTTTGTGCGACAATTTCTTAGCACATATGGAAAGCGAGATGCAACAAGACTTTCCAAGCAATCATACCAAACCTAAAGCACACATTTGAAAGAGCTAGGCAATTCTGAGAGGATAATTACAAAGTCAGGAAAACTCAACACACCATTAATAACAGCCATCCGACTCCAAGGATGGACACTTGTTGGAAATGTCCACCTACAGGGTGGCCAAAATAAACCTGGCCACTAAATGGAATGTAGTAACAAAGATTTCTGTTTCAGCGTTAATCTTAAGAAATGATTCTGGATATTTCATGGAAGTAAGGATCATGGCAACAAAGGTACGAACTAAAGAGGTGGGGGAAGTGCTAGCTGCGGTTGAAGCTTGGAATTGGGGTCTTCTCATGGATGAGCCATCAATCACCGTGGAAACTAGCAATAACAACCTCACTAGACTGTCTACAAGGCTCAACTGCAGAATGGAATGGCAAGCTAAATCTCTCTGGTACAACAGAAAAACTCATTTTTTGAGGCTAGACCAACATCAAAAGTATTTTTACGTATTGCTTTGTAACTAAGGTAGCTAATCAGGCGGCAATTGCATTTGCAAATAAACCCAATGCAAATACCAACTGTAACTATCAAGGAGAACCTCCTAGTTTTATGTTTGATTATTTAGAGGGGGATTTTGTGTTTCCCCCTCAAAATAAATAGCTATTTTGCATTACCCCTCTTTTTAATTGATAATTGGCAAATTCCCCTCTCCGTCATAACGACCATTATCACTCAGTCAATTGTGCATGTGCGACACACATGTGCGTTATAATAAAATAATTATCCAATTAATTTCTTTTAATCTTAGCGTTGTTGTAAATCTCTCTCCATTCTTTATTGAATGATGATCATACTTTATGATCAATATTTTTGTTTATCTACGAATTATGATTGAGAAAAGGAGTTGCCTAAAAATAACTTATTATAGATCTCTGAAACCTTATGAAAATACATCTGGGTAATGTTTGTGAACTGAACCGATAGACGAGCTAAATTGGGGACTCGATGTAATGGGGGTTTTGATTTTATTTATTTTTATGTTTGTGAATGCTAGTGGTGGTATTAAACGAAGAGGAGGATGGTATGAGATTTGAAGCAAACCGATGTTTTCATCGAGGACAACATTGTGTTGGTACATAGATCATTTGGTAAATTGATATCACGGCAGTAAACTTTGATTTCCAAACTCTTGTTCCCAGTTTACATCATAGATGAAGATAAACAACCAGCCATTAAACACCAATAATGGTTTACCTGATTATAATTAAAAAGCTTTTAGGGAAAAAAAATGCCATAGAAAAATCCCCAATTTTCCGCCATCACTTCAGTTTTAGTTCAAATCTCATCTCAAAATTAAAATCTAAGTACAACCCAACTGCTGATTCTTCTTAAACTATCAAATAATTCTTTAATCCCCACCATCCATCACCATTATCAAAGGTAACAATTACGCATTCTTTTACTGATTTTTCTCGCTTTAAACTTTGCCGATATAGCTAACAACTTCAATTACACCATTTTTTTCTTCTTTCCTAACTTTCCTAATCTCAAACAGTTCCTACTTGTTCCTTATAATCTAAAATAAAAGCTTTCAATGGAGCTTTTTATGGAGGAAGAGAGTAATAGAGAAGAAGAGAGTTTTGAAAAAGCGGGGGTCTAACAAGCACACTCAATATTTAGATTAACAATCTGTATGGACTAGCTCCAATATACTTTTAAGAGAATCAACTAGACACTCAGACTCAATCTTAATGAAAGTATATCAAAGAGTTATATCCGTCTTTCTCGATTCAATACTTACTCAAGCAAATAGAAATCTGCGAGTCTAATTGAATACAATAGAAGTCACTTGAACGGTACCAAAGACCAATGTTCAAGTATCAATGAATTTCAATCAACAACCAAAGGTTGGATTTCCCAATTGATTGATTAAATGCACAACCTATGATATTTCAATTATATAACAAAATATAATGCGGAAAAGAAATAACACAGACACTAGAAGTTTTGTTAACGAGAAAACCGTAAATGCAGAAAAACCCCGGGACCTAGTCCAGATTGAACACACACTGTATTAAGCCGCTACAGACACTAGCCTACTACAAACTAACTTCGTTCTGGCATGTAGTTGAACCACAATCAATCTCACACTGATCCAAGGTACAGTTGCGCTCCTTACGTCTCCGATCCCAGCAAGATACTACGCACTTGATTCCCTTAGCTGATCTCACCCACAACTAAGAGTCGCTACGACCCAAAGTCGAAGAGTTTAATAAACAAATCTGTATCATACATAAAAGTCTACGGTAATAGATAAATCTGTCTCCCACAGAAATACCTACGAGTTTTGTTCCGTCTTTTGATAAATCAAGGTGAACATGAACCAATTGATAAACCAGACTTATATTCCCGAAGAACATCTCAGTATTATTAATCACCTCATAGTAATCTTAATCGACGCGGAGAAAGAAGATATTGTAGAATCACAAACAATGAGACGAATATGTTTGTGATTACTTTTTTATATTTCCTATCGGAGATATCAATCTCAAGCCAATCGTTACTGTAGAGCCCCCAAAGCTAGCAGCTGACTAATCCAAGAGATTAGCTATAAAATGAGGCACCAACGATCCAAATCATATACTTAAGCATTCAATTAAAAAATCTGCTATAAAACTTAACCCAAAAACTAGCCCCGCTCTGAAATGTACATATACAAGAACTCCTCTCAAGTGATACATATACATTAGTTCTGGTTTGCAAATAGAATATAAATATAAATTAAAAACATCAGAAGTTATCTAACTATTGTAATTAAATCCTCGAAGCTTTCATCACCACATGTACATCTCGATTTGTCTTTGAAAACTGAAAGTGGGAATGGGTGAGCACATCATCCCTAAAAGGGGTGCCCAATAGGAATAACAGTTAACTTTTAAGTAAACATCGACATGATTTGGAAAACAATACATGTTTTCCTAAATATTAAAAGACAACCAATTCACTAAATTAAACAACATATATATGGAACTAACTCCTTCTTTATTTCTGTGGTGACATTTATACACCAGATTGATGACAATTACACACCAACCATTATTTCTGTGGTGACATTTACACACCGTAATATTGGTGACAATTACACACCTAGATAGTCTGTGGGTGAATGTACACGCCCGTAATATTGGTGACAATTACATACCTAGATATTCTGGGTGACAATTACACAGCCAAATGTGCATGAAAGTGTAAGTGAAGGAGCGTATCTTATATACCACATAAGGAAATTCTTATTTCCCATAACAATTCATAGAAGACAAACCAAACATTACACTTCCTTTCCAAACAATGGAAAGATTAAAAGAAATAACAAACTTTCGTAATTCAAAGTTAAACAATACACTCCTTTCCAAACAATGGAAAGATTATCAGAATCAACATAACTATCAGAACTAAAATTAAACAATGCATGAAAAATATAACCAAATAATGCATGTGTTTGATAAATGTAAACTTTTGTAAAAGAAAACAATAATGGTCACAAAAGAGTTAAAGTATTCCCACCTCTTTTGATGACAAGCCACGCCCACCTCGAGATCCACGATCCACTGGTTCATCATTTGAATCGATCGTTATTAATACTGACTAACTGTTAATCACACAAGAAGTCTAAGAATCTAGCCAAAATGGCTCATACAAATGGCTCATACAAGAATCATACAAGTCTATCTAATTGTTCTAAGCCCATTTATATTTCTACACTTTTTCATTATCCATCTCTTGCATATCTAAAGGTTTAAATAACCCAATTAGATTGATTCTGCAGTCCAAAGTTAAATCTGATGAATATCTACAATTTTGTAGAAGAAACCAAAGGCTAATTTAGACTATAAGAGTCCAAAACATCAAACTAAGAATATATGGCACTAAGCCCAAGTCCACTAGACTCGGCCCATTACACAAGTGCTGACCCAACTGGGTCAACTAACAGTCACTGACGGTCAAAAGGGTCAACTAGCAGTCAACATCCAAAGTCAGGTCAAAGTCCAGGGTAAATGGTCAAGGTCTAAATAAATGAATCGGTCAAACATAGTCCACTCAATCAACAACCCATTATCACAATCAGTGCAAACAACCCATTACTCCCAACATCATTCCCTGTACCTCCACCTATTACATCTCTACCTGCAGATATCATAGTTCTCTACCAATTCACCTCACAACACCTGCAATGTGAATCTATTAACAATCCATAAACTTCAACCAATCAGAACCCAGTATTACCTTACTTCTTCATCATTTCCATTATCATTTGCAACCTCATCTCATTCATCTTAATCAAATCTTCAAGAACATCAACTCCCTGAATCTTCTTTACATCAGCAATACCCTGTTAATCAAATCTAATCTAAACTAAACTACAACCACATCTTTATTCTAATTCATCTAAAACTCATATTCATTCATAATCACCCCATCTCAATAATTAAAACAATTCAAATTAAAATACTAGAACTAAATCAATTTAGTGATTTACCCAATTATCAACATCCATTGAATTGCTTTTCCCCCAATCCAAATCTATTGAAACCCTAAATATATTTTGGGGAAGAACACATGAACCCTAATTCTATGAATCTTCTCTGAATTCTTCTTATAAAATCCTAATTTCATTCAACTCTTCACTGTAATAGAGAAATCAGTTGCTAAGTCTTCAAATTAACGAAACATATCCTTTATCTTCTTTTTCACCATCACTAATCGAACCTCACTTCATCTAGGTAAACCCTAATTCCATTAATTTATCAACTCATCACCTCAACTGCTAAACTAACACAATACCCATCACTAATTACTTAACTTCAACATCAATACTCCATAAATCCTCAATCGATTCATTTCTCAAAAAACCTATTTTCTTCTTTATCTAATTCACTTCTTCTCTTGAGCCTGAATCGACCATACAACAATATTCACCACCAACAACCCTTCACTATCCTTTAACACTCTTAATTCAATCTCAGAATCATGAATTTGATTCTCAAATTCATTGGCAGATGATGCGCAAGAAAAGAGCAGAAGAAGAAAGAATAGGAAAGAGAAAGAATAAGAGAAAATGAAATTCGCTTATCGATTTGGTGTAGGTGATAAGACCAAAGATGTTACTTAGACACTCACTTGCTTTGATCAGGTCAGCTGCAACGTGTCAGGGTTACAATGAAAACATTTATCCGAATGACGATTTTACCCTTCGTACTAATCCAATGATCTTTTGTTCGTCTGGTATCCGAATGACACGTTCGAGTAGTCCATTACACATAACTTTTCGAGACCTATTTAACGATATTACTTTCGTATCTAGATCGTTGTTATATTCATTTCTATTAATTAAAGTTCGCGTTAAACTATTCGAGTTATTATCAGCTAATTTGTCAATTGACTAGTCTAATAGCGTTGACGAGCTCGAGGGTCTTTACATTCTCCCCACCTTATATATTTTCGTCCTCCAAAATCAAACCATCCTCCTGATCTTCAAAAACTCCCCACCTTATAAATTTATCCCATCTCTTGTCTAAGCGCAAATAATATAAAACAAAACACAAACCTATATTACTTTCTACAACTAAAATCTAAAATTTGTAGCTCTAGGTTCAACTATGCTGATTTTAAGTTCTTTCTATCAAATTGGAAAATTTAAGTTTCTTACACTAATTTCTATCTTATAAAATTCTTGTCTCTAATTACAAGGGAGATTCCTACGAATCTTTCTAATTGACTTTCTAATTATCGTTTTTCTAAAAGATCTAACTCATACTAAACGTCTATGATCGGTCACCTCTGAATGCAGTTGCCCTATCAAGGTTGGCCAAGCCCAACAATGCCTTCCTACGAAAAGAGGAAACACAACCTTCACTATTCCCCAGTGCTGGATTAACTAATTATTAATTTATTAAAATTAATTAGTCTCTAAAATGTTATCGTAATTGGTGTACCCTACAATTTTTACTTCATTACAAATACAAAAAAACAAATCAATCAATCAAATAATTCTTTTAATTATTGATAGTTTTTAGTGATTAAGATTTATCTCACAACCCATCCCATTTCTAAACTAGTCTAGTTCACTAACTAGCATCGGCTAATTCTATCTTTTCCCATTTAAGATCTAATAGTGAGCTCTGATACCAACATTGTCGCGCCCCCAAAGCTAGCAGCTGACTAATCCAAGAGATTAACAACAAAATGAGGCACCAACGATCCAAACATATACTTAAGCATTCAATTAAGAAATCTGTTATAAAACTTAACCCAAAAACTAGCCCCGCTCTGAAATGTACATATACAAGAACTCCTCTCAAGTGATACATATACATCATCTCTAGTTTGCAAATAGAACATAAAAATAAATTAAAAACAGCAGAAGTTATCTAACTATCGTAATTAAATCCTCGAAGCTTTCATCGCCACATGCACATCTCGATCTGTCTCTGAAAACTGAAAGTGGGAATGGGTGAGCACATCATCCCTAAAAGGGGTGCCCAATAGGAATAACAATTAAATTTTAAGTAAACATCGACATGATTTGGAAAACAATACATGTTTTCCTAAATATTAAAAGACAACCAAACCACTGAAATAAACAATCATGTATATGGACCTAAACTCCTTTAGTTTCTGCGGTGACATTTACATACCAGATAACTTTCTGTGGCGACATTTACACGCCGTAATATTGAAGGCCGTACCACCTAGATAGTCTGTGGGTGAATGTACATACCTGTACTATTGATGCCAATTCCACACCGAATAAATCACAAAAGTAAAATAACGAAGGAGCGTATCCGATATACCATAGTTGGAAATTCTCATTTCCCAAAGACTATCATAAAGACAAACAAAGCATTACACACCTAGATAGTCTGTGGGTGAATGTACACACCCGTAATATTGGTGACAATTACACACCCAAATGTGCATGAAAGTATAAGTGAAGGAGCGTATCCTATATACCACATAAGGAAATTCTTATTTCTCATAACAATTCATAAAAGACAAACCAAAAATTACACTTCCTTTCTAAACAATGGAAATATTAAAAGAAATGGCAGAAATTTCTTAATTCAAAGTTAAACAATGCACTCCTTTCCAAACAATGGAAAGATTATCAGAATCAACATAACTATCAGAACTAAAATTAAACAATGCATGAAAAACATAACCAAATAATGCATGAGTTTGATAAACGTAAACTTTTGTAAAAGAAAACAATAATGGTCAAAAAAGAGTTAAAAGTATTCTTATCTCTTTTAATGATAAGCCACGCCTACCTTGAGATCCACGATCCACTGGTTCATCCACTGGTTCATCCTTTGAATCAATCGTTATTAATACAGACTAACTGTTAATCACACAAGAAGTCTAAGAATCTAACCAAAATGGCTCATACAAATGGCTCATACAAGTCTATCTAATTGTTCTAAGCCCACTTCATTATCCATCTCTTGCATATCTAAAGGATTAACTAACCCAATTAGATTGATTCTGTAGTCCAAAGTCAAATCTGATGAATATCTACAATTTTGTAGAAGAAACCAAAGGCTAATTTAGATTATAAGAGTCCAAAACATCAAACTAAGAATATATGGCACTAAGCCCAAGTCCACTAGACTCGGCCCATTACACAAGTGCTGACCCAACTGGGTCAACTGACAGTCACTGACGGTCAAAAGGGTCAATAAACAGTCAACGTCCAAAGTCAGGTCAAAGTCCAGGGTAAATGGTCAAGGTCTAAATAGATGAATCGGTCAAACAGAGTCCACTCAGTCAACTAGACTGATTCAGGTTATACAAACCAAGGCCCTTACACATGCCAGAAGCTGAACTGCACCATAATTGTGAATCACAAGACTCAACACACTCACTAAGCTCAACTGAGTAACCAATCCTCCCTGCCATAGTCTCACTTCCAACTCTACTTCATTAACACCTCAATTCTAAACACATTCATTTAAAGAAAACTTTATAACTCAAAAACAATTACAAACTGAGTTTACTTGCAACTGCATCTTTTCCAAGCTTTCACTCTTTCTACATACTACCAACTCAACTTCATCACATACAACTAACTCTCATTCAATACAATCAACACTTTAACTTCTCCCATTTAGCAAACATTTCACTTGCCTCAACCAACCACATCTGCAACACA
The DNA here is from genome assembly GCF_003573695.1 of Papaver somniferum. Classification (NCBI taxonomy): domain Eukaryota; kingdom Viridiplantae; phylum Streptophyta; class Magnoliopsida; order Ranunculales; family Papaveraceae; genus Papaver; species Papaver somniferum. The sequence continues at coordinate 7,144,824 of NC_039359.1, forward strand.
ACACTAGTTCTATTCCTCTAAAATGAATACTAGCAGTTCATTCATATTCTTCACCTATAATTCCAACTACACAGACCACATCATTAACAACTCAGTTCGTTCTGTCCACCTAAACCATAACTGCATCTCCACCATTTATCCCCCAAACACCACCATATTTAATAACATCACCATAATCAGTGCAAGCAACCCATTACTCCCAACATCATTCCCTGAACCTCCACCTATTACATCTCTACCTGCAGATATCATAGTTCTCTACCAATTCACCTCACAACACCTGCAATGTGGATCTATTATCAATCCCTCAACTTCAACCAATCAGAACCCAGTATTACTTTTACTTCTTCATCATTTCCATTATCATTTGCAACCTCAGCTCATTCATCTTAATCAAATCTTCAAGAACATCAACTCCCTGAATCTTCTTTACATCAGCAATACCCTGTTAATCAAGTCTAAACTAAACTACAACCACATCTTCATTCTAATTCATCTAAAACTCATATTCGTTCATAATCACCCCATCTCAATAATTAAAACAATTCAAATTAAAATACTAGAACTAAATCAATTTAGAGATTTACCCAATTATCAACATCCATTGAATTGCTTTTCCCCCAATCCAAATCTACTAAAACCCTAAATCCATTTTGGAGAAGAACACATGAACCCTAATTCTCTAAATCTTCTATGTATTCTTCTTATAAAACCCTAATTTCATTTAACTCTTCACTGTAATAGAGAAATTGGTTGCCAAGTCTTCAAATTAACGAAACATATCCTTTATCTTCTTCTTCTCCATCACTAATCGAACCTCACTTCATCTAGGTAAACCCTAATTCCATTAATTTATCAACTCATCAATTCAACTGCTAAACTAACACAATACCCATCACTAATTACTTAACTTCAACATCAATACTCCATAAATCCTCAATCGATTCATTTCTCAGAAAACCTATTTTGTTCTTTATCTAATTCACCTCTTCTCTTGAGCCTGAATCGACCATACAATAATCTTCACCACCAACAACCCTTCTCTAGCCTTTAACACTATTAATTCAATCTCAGAATCATGAATTTGATTCTCAAATTCATCGGCAGATGATGAGCAAGAAAAGAACAGAAGAAGAAAGAATAGGAAAGAGAAAGAATAAGAGAAAATGAATTTCGCTTCTCAATTTGATGTAGGTCATAAGACCAAAGATGTTACTTAGACACTCACTTGCTTTGATCAGGTCAGCCGCAATGTGTCAGGGTTACATTGAAAATATTTATCCGAATGATGATTTTACCTTTCGTACTAATCCAGTCATCTTTTCTTCGTCTGGTATCCGAATGACACATTCGAGTAGTCCATTACGCATAATTTTTCGAGACCTATTCGACGGTACTATTTTCGTATCTAGATAGTTTTTATATTAATTTCTATTAATTAACATTCGTGTTAAACTAATCGAATTATTATCATCTAATTCGTCACTTGACTAGTCTAATAGCGTTGACGAGATCGTGGGTCTTTACATTTTCCCCACCTTATATATTTTCGTTCTCGAAAATCAAACCATCCTTCGGATCTTCAAAAACTCCCCACCTTATAAATTTATCCTATCTCTTGTCTAAGCGCAAATAACATAAAACAAAACACAAACCTATATTACTTTCTACAACTAAAATATAAAATTTGTAGCTCTAGGTTCAACTATGCCGATTTTAAGTTATTTCTATCAAATTGGAAAATTTAAGTTTCTTACACTAATTTATATCTTATAAAATTCTTGTCTCTAATTACGAGGGAGATTCCTACAAATCTTTCTAATTGACTTTATAATTATCGGTTTTCTAAAAGATCTAAATCATACTAAACGTCTATGATCGGTCATCTCTGAATGCAGTTTCCTTGTCAAGTTTGGCCAAGCCCAACAATGCCTTCCTACGAATAGAGGAAACACAACCTTCACTATTCCCTAGTGCTGGATTAAAAAATTATTAATTTATTAAAATTAATTAGTCTCTAAAATTTTATCGTAATTGGTGTACCCTACAATTTTTACTTCATTACAAATACAAAAAAACAAATCAACCAATCAAATAATTCTTTTAATTATTGATAGTTTTTAGTGATTAAGATTTATCTCACAACCCATCCCATTTCTAAACTAGTCTAGTTCACTAACTAGCATCGGCTAATTCTATCTTTTCCCATTTAAGATCTAATAGTGAGCTCTGATACCAATACTGTAGCGCCCCCAAAGCTAGCAGCTGACTAATCCTAGATATTAACTATAAAATGAGGCATCAACGATCCAAATCATATACTTAAGCATTAAATTAAGAAATCTGCTATAAAACTTAACCCAAAAACTAGCCCAGCTCTGAAATGTACATATACAAGAACTCCTCTCAAGTGATACATATACATTGGTTCTGGTTTGCAAATAGAATATAAATATAAATTAAAAACAACAGAAGTTATCTAACTATCGTAATTAAATCCTCGAAGCTTTCATCGCCACATGCACATCTCGATCTGTCTCTGAAAACTGAAAGTGGGAATGGGTGAGCACATCATCCCTAAAAGGGGTGCCCAATAGGAATAACAATTAACTTTGAAGTAAACATCGACATGATTTGGAAAACAATACATGTTTTCCTAAATATTAAAAGACAACCAAACTACTGAAATAAACAATCATGTATATGGACCTAAACTCCTTTAGTTTCTGCCTAAACTCCTTTAGTTTCTGCGGTGACATTTACATACCTGATAACTTTCTGTGGCGACATTTACATGCCGTAATATTGATGGTCGTTCCACCTAGATGGTCTGTGGGTGAATGTACATACCTGTAATATTGATGCCAATTCCACACCGAATAAAGCACAAAAGTAAAATAACGAAGGAGCGTATCCGATATACCATAGTTGAGTGAACTTGGCCAAAGAGAAAGCTTACCAACACATATTCCGAGAAATAGATAAGTGAGATAAACTCGGCTCGAAATAGAAAATGTGTATAATCAAAGTCTATATAGCAAAACGACTTTTGTCTCAAGATAAGAGATAGAGTAGATAGACTTTTGAGTGATAGATAAGTTCAAGTCTCCACATACCTTTTAGTCGATGAAGTTCCACCAGTTCCTTGAGTAGTTCTTCGTCTTGTATGATGATCTCCATGGAGTTCTTGAGCTCAACTACACTTTCTATCCTACTCTGAGACTTAGCTATAGGAGACTAGAAATCATGACTTATAGTTTTGATCACTAACATTGACAAACATGCTTGAGATAGAAACGCATGCGAGTTCGACTGAGCGGTGCTCTAACAATCTCCCCCTTTGTCAGTTTTAGTGACAAAACTATCAATACATATGGAATACAAAAATAAATAAACAAACTTTTGTAGCTCTTCTTCCACATGCCTAATCTTCAACATTACTCGAAATCTTCGTCATTTCCAAGTACTCCAATGATTCCAAAGGTTGTAAGTTTAACATCATCGTCGTTGAAAATATGTAGCCATAACAATGAGAAAACAAGAATTCTCAATCATTGTTATACAATGTCATAGTATTATTACACAACATCAAATTTCAATTGTATCACAACTTCGACAACAGTACTGTGGTGATATGTATCACTCCCCCTAAGTCAATACTCCATCTCACATGGAAACCACTCCCCCTTACATAATGACCCGAAAACCATATGTATTTGTAGTGTGAACTACACATTAATTCTCCCCCTTTTTGTCAATAAAATTGGCAAAGGTACGAAAACGGGATCCCAATGAAAATTTTCATAGAAACATTTCATGACCAAAAGAAAGCACATATCAACTTTTTAGATGCAATCATATAGCCGAAGCTAAATGCTTTCATCAAGGAGTTTATAAAGATACAAGATAACCCCTAAAATATTCCACAGCCACACTCCTCACAAAGATTTGTCAATTAAGCACAAGTTCAATTAAGAACTCTCCCCCATAAAATGTCACTCCCGAGAGAACAACAAGAGCGACCTTAATTTCATAAGAAAAGAAGGATTTCTTTGGACATAACAAATCACATACGAATATGAATTTGAATACAAAAATATTCAATTAGATTAACCACAAGAGAACCCATGATTAATCTAATCGTAAATGCTCAACATAAGAGAACTTACGGAGTCGCAAAGTATATACATAAAATATGGATCAGGGAAGATCAATACTGCGGAATAAACAAGGATTTATTCTATTTTCCATCACCATTTGCACAATGACATACAATAGACATAATCCTCGTAAACAAAAGTTCATCCTATCTTCCATCAATAATGACATAATAGGCTTCAAACTTTTGTAGCGTCAAAAGTTCATTCATTCTTTTACCAATAAATGCATATCGACATACGAAAGACTTAACTTTTGATAAGGTATGAGACAATCATAGTTCGCGGACGCAAACACATATATCCCATAACAAATTTGCAATATATAAAACCATAAAGATTAATACTGCAAAAATCATCTTCCAAACAATTTTAGAATTTAAACAAATAAACCTAAAAACATGAAGATGAAAACGTTGGACATAGCTATGTGTAATCACAATAATGGCTATTCCAAACTCTAGTTATTCTTCTAAGCAAAACAAGAAAATAAAATTCTCATCCGAATATTTACTAGATGTAAGACCCTTGAAGAGTTCTTTATCGTCCCCGAAATCCTTGTCGTCAACAACCATTGGGACATAAGGTTCATGAAGATATGAGTTAATATCAACAAACCTTCTTGACTGATGTCGAACCAGGGCCTTCTGAATCTCATGAGTCTTAAACACAAAAGCCTTTATTTGTTGAATCTCCTTTTGCGTCTCCTTCAACACTTCAAGAACATCAGAAAACTTCTAAGAATTTGAAGGAACAACTTTTGGCTTCTTCACTTTCCTTCTTTTTCTTTTCAATGTCGGAGATAACAGAGATTTCTCTATTTCCTTCATGATTGATGGCTTGAAAATTATATTATCATCTGCTAGAGCACTGCTCGAACTCGCATGCTTTGCTATCTCAGGCATGTTTGTCAATATTAGTGATCAAAACTATAAGTCTTGATTTCTAGTCTACTATAGCTAAGTCTCGGACTAGGATAGAAAGTGTAGTTGAGCTCAAGAACTCCATGGCGATCATCATACAAGATAAAGAACTACTCAAGGAACTGGTGTAACTTCATCGACTAAAAGGTATGTGGAGACTTGAACTTATCTATCACTCAAAAGTCTATCTACTCTGTCTCCTATCTTGAGGCAAAAGGCGTTTTGCTATATAGACTTTGATTATATACATTTGCTATTTCGAGTCGAGTTTATCTCGCTTATCTATTTCTCTAAATATGTGTTGGTAAGCTTTCGAAGTTCATGTTTACCTAGTGACGAAAGTCATATTATGTTTCAATTACTTTAAAATGGCTTTGACGAAAAATGGTTTGTGAATAACAACTATATAACGTCCTCTAAGAATGTTTCAATGATTGAAATGAGAGTTTAGATTATACAACCATTGTTGGATATAAACATTGTGTGGTAACACATATATGTATAAGTCCTTATTCCTTGAACCAAAGTATGCGTAGTTTTCTGGTCAGGAAAACCGGACAGAGTCCGCGAACTGTCGGAGGTTCCCTTCCCAAGAAAATCTGCTGGAGTTTGTAAACCTTTTGCAAACTTATTTCGGGTACTTAAGTCCGCGTACTTAGGTTGGTTATTTCTAAAAACGATTACTCGTGAACTTATATAAACTAAGGAATGCAAGTTTGCAAACTGTGGCTATAAAGTTCATGAATCGATTCAAGTGAATCAAATCGTTTTTGCTTCGATTGTGTCTTGTATACTTCTATAATATCTAAGAAATTGAACAACTCTTTAACTAGTTCATTTGAGTCATTTGAACTAGTTATGGTAAAAAATAATATGGTTGATATGAAAGTGCTCATATGGCTAACCATTTGATTAACTATTGTTGAACCAACGGATATACATGTTTGGGTACGGTTACACAAACCTAAAATCGTGCATTTCATTTGTGTGTAACCAGCTAAGTTTTCGATCTAACGGTTGAAAGATATTATCTTGAATCTAATCAGCTTTTCATCTAACAGTGAATATTGGATGCTTTGTTACTAAGCTAACATTGATTGCAAACCCTGATTTGAAAGATTATATAAGGGAGAACTCTAGCAACTGGGAAACCTAATCCTCACACCTCTTGTATGATACTAGTTGTATAATCTAGAGTCGATTCTCCTTTAACCTTAGGTTTCTACCGAGACCTTGTAGGTTAACGACTTGAAGACTTCATTGGGATTGTGAAGCCAGATCGATATTACTTTCTTGTAGTTCTGTGATTTGATCTTGCTAACTCTATCGTATTGAGTACAATCGTAACGATTGGCTTGAGATTGATATCTCCGATAGGAAAGATGTAAAAGTAATCACAAACATATTCGTCTCATAAATATCTTCTTTCGCCACGTCGATTAAGATTATTGTGAGGTGATTGATAATGCTGAGCCGTTCTTCGGGAATATAAGTCTGGTTTATCAATTGGTTCATGTTTACCTTGATTTATCAAAAGACAGAACAAAACTCGTAGGTATTTCTGTGGGAGATAGATTTATCTATTACCGTAGAGTTTTCTGTGTGATACATATTTATTTATTAAAGTCTTCGACTTAGGGTCGTAGCAACTCTTAGTTGTGGGTGAGATCAGCTAAGGGAATCAAGTGCGTAGTATCCTGCTGGGATCAGAGACGTAAGGAGCGCAAATGTACCTTGTATCAGTGTGAGATTGATTGGGGTTCAACTACAGTCCAGACCGAAGTTAGTTTGTAGTAGGCTAGTGTCTGTAGCGTCTTAATACAGTGTGTGTTCAATATGGACTAAGTCCCGGGGTTTTTCTGCATTTGCGGTTTCCTCGTTAACAAAACTTCTGGTGTCTGTGTTATTCCTTTTCTGCATTATATTTTGTTATGTAATTGAAATATCACAGGTTGTGCGTTTGAATCAATCAATTGGGAAATCTGACTTTTGGTTGTTGATTGAAATTGATTGATCCTTGAACATTGGTCTTTGGTACCGTTCAAGTGATTTCTCTTGTATTCAATTACACTCGCAGATTTCTATTTGCTTGAGTAAGAATTGAATCGAGAAAGAGAGATATAACTCTTTGATATACTTTATTAAGATTGAGTCTAGTTGATTCTCTTGAAAGTATATTGGATTTAGTTCATACATATTGCTAATCAAAATATTGGGTGTGGTTGTTGTACCCCCGCTTTTTCAATTGGTATCAGAGCTGGAAAACACGTTTAAAGAATTTATAAGTCTGCGTTTGTAGCGATATGACTCAATGGACAGGAATTCTATCTCCATAAAGGTACCACCAGTCTTCGATGGCTCAAACTACTTATGATGGAAAATTGCTATGCGTGCTTTTCTTTAAGCTCGTGATTTTCAAACATGGGTACGTGTTGTTAATGGCTATGACCCTCCGGTTAATACAGAAGATGATGTATCTATACCGAAGGATATTGGTAGATATACTCCAGAAGAAGTTCTTGCAACAAAGCAAAATTCTGACAGATTGAATGCTATCATAACGCCATTACCCCAGATCTTCAGCACCATGTGACTATGTACAAAAAGTCTAAGGAAGCCTGGGATATCTTAGGAACTGTATTTGAAGGAAATACCAATAAGAAAGAAGCTAGGCTTCAAAACCTAAGTTCTGATTGGGAAAACCTTCATATGACAGATGAAGAAACATTTGATGAGTTTTATCACAAAGTGTCTGAAATTGTTAATGTATCTTTTGCATTGGGTAAGACTATTCCTAAAAAGCACATTATCATGAAAATTCTCAGATCGTTGCCATCTAGATACGATTTTAAGAAGCATGCCATCATCGAGGGAAATAACCTTGATACTCTTTCCGGAAATACTCTTGTTTGAAAGTTAAAAATTCTTGATCAAAATTTTGTTCAAACGTTTGCATTCAATTTTGTTTCCAACACAAGCGAGCCTTTAACTTGTCTTGGGGTATGAATGTTGTTCCAATGATGGTTGTTTCCGTAAACCACTGATAACAGAAAGGATCAATGAGTTTGTAAAAAGAAGCAATAGATGTGTTAAACGTCTTTTGTTAGTGTTTGCGTCAGATGATTCAATAGAACAAAAATCCTTAAGTGTCAACATCTTGGATACGTCTGAATTGATGTAATGAACCCCCAGCTCTTGAAACATCCACGTACTCAAGTCCTGATTCAGAATTTGAGTGACACAGAGATTTTTGAATTCTTGAATAGAGAGGTTCTTCAAGAAAATCTTCAATTAAAAGCTTCATTGAAGAAACTAGAATCATCAATCCAGGTGAAAAATCTTGAAATAGTTTGTCTTAATGATAAACTCACCAGAGCCATTGCTCTAAAGAAAAAAGGGATTAATACTCTTAAGGATGATCTACAAAGATTATCTGAAAGTTCTGACAAAATTTCAGCAATGTTATTTGGTCATAAATCCTTTGGAAACACAAATGGTTTAGGATTTAAAGGAAAAACTGCAGGCATAGTCGACCCCTTTGTTTCTATTGATCATGGAAAAATCAAGGATGATGGTTGTGATAAACAGAAGGCAAATCAACAAGACAAAGAATCTTTGATTTGTTCGTTTTGTGGAAATGCAAATCATGTTCAAAGCACGTGTTGGAGATTCAAAAGGAACAACAAAAGAATTGCCAAACTGCAGAAGAACATGCAAAAGATGAATCTGGATAATCAATATGGTTCTTCTAAAACCAGTGCTTCCAGAGTCAGAAGAGGTAGGAAATCCGTTTATACAACAAACCTTGGTAAACCACTCTGTAGTAAAAGAATGGAGCGTTTGTATCACAACGTCACTATCTAAAACCAGTGACGGTTGCGTCCCCATCTTTAACTTGAGAAGTTGAGGTTCGCGTCCCTGTGGCCCAAGTGATGTATTTATACGTTTTTCTTATTTTTGTTAAGAAAATATTCTCCTAACTTTATAGATAATGATTCATTAAACCACGGAAGACTTTGTCTACATTCTTCTAGGGTTTAGACGATCATAAGTCTATTTATGAAATCAATTGTAGACTTCCTTTTTCCCTAAAAGATACAGTTTCATGGCTCCTATAACTAGAGGCACCACAAGCAGAGATGCAGTCGAAGCAATTAATGTGTATCTGTGTAAAGAAATCTCTTCCTCGAGGGTGAAAAAAGTGAAGGCTACAAATAATGGAGAAGGTTCTTCCTGTAACTGCCTCTTGTCTTTTTATCAGCTTGATGATAACTTCAGGGGTTTGGTGAAAGATTTCATCAATAAAAGAAACAATTTAAGATCTCAATTTTTTCGTCTTTAGAAGATATAACTCACTATGAACAAATGTTGTCTCTAACAAAGAACACCTTGCGTGAACTAAAAAGAAAACTTAGTGAGTTGACATATATTTCTGAAGATTCAGAGGAATTGAACGATCCCATAACCAATGGGTTTTTCAATAATAAGAAGGAATTATCGGTAGATGCTCGGAGAAAGATCTACAACGACTAGTAAGTCTTCTAATGAGAATTTTATTCTTGTGATTTATTTAGAAGAATAACTAAAGTTCGTAATAGCCATTATTGTGACTACACATAGCTATATCCAACGTTTTCATCTTCATGTTTTTAGGTTTATTTTTTTAAATTGTAAAATTGTTTGGAAGATGATTTTTGCAGTATTAATCTTTATGGTTTTATGTATTGTAATTTTTTATGGGATATGTGTGTTTGCGTCTGTAAACTATGATTATCCCATACCTTGTCAAAAGTTAAAATTTTTATATGTCGATATGTTGTATTGATAAAAGAATGAATGAACTTTTGACATTACAAAAGTTTGAAGCCTATTATGTCATTATTGATGGAAGATAGAATGAACTTTTGTTTACGAGGATTATGTCTATTGTATGTCATTGTGCAAATGGTGATGGAAAATAGAATGAATCCTTGTTTATTCCGCAGTATTTGGTTGATCTCCGATCCACAATCTTTGTGCATATACTGTGTTGCTCCATAAGGTTTCTTATGTTGAGCACAGTCGACTGAGTTGATTATTTTCTTATGATTAACTTAGTTGTTGCTCCGTAAGTTCGCTTATGTCGAGCATGACTGATTAAATTGATCATTTTTTTGTGATTAATTTGGTTGAGAATTTCCGATTAGATTAATCATGAGTTTTCTTGTGGTTAATTTAATTGAGTAATTTTGGATTCAAATTCATATTCGTATGTGATTTATTGTGTAGTCCAAAGAAATCCTTCTTTTCTCTTGAAATTAAGGTCGCTCTTGTTGTTCTTTCGGGAAAGACATATTATGGGGGAGAGTTCTTAACTGAACTTGTGCTTAATTGCCAAATCTTTGTGGGGAATGCGGCTTTGGAATATTATATGATTTATCTTGTATCTTTATAAACTCCTTGATGAAAGCATTTAGCTTAGGCTACATGATTGCATCTAAATAAGTTGATATGTGCTTTCTTTTGGTCATGAAATGTCTCTTTGGAAATTTCATTAGGATCCCGTTCTCATACCTTTGCCAATTTTATTGACAAAAAGGGGGAGAACTAATGTGTAGTTCACACTACAAACATATATGGTTTTCGGATCACTATATACGGGGTAGTGGTTTCCAAGTGAGATGGAGTATTGACCAAGGGGGAGTGATATCACCATAGTATTGTTGTCGAAGTTGTGATACAATTGAACTTTAATGTTGTATAATAATACTATGACACTGTATAACAATGATTGAGAATTCTTGTTTTCTCATTGTTATAGCTACGGATTTTCAACAACGATGATTCTAAACTTACAACCTTTGGAATCATTGGAGTACTTGGAAGTGACTAAGATTTCGAGTAATGTTGAAGATTAGGCATGTTGAATAGGAGCTACAAAAGTTTATTTATCTATTTTTGTATTCCATATGTATTGATAGTTTTGTCACTAAAATTGATAAAGGGGAAGATTGTTAGAGCACTGCTCGGTCGAACTCGCATGCGTTGGTATCTCAAGCATGTTTGTCAATGTTAGTGATCAAAACTATAAGTCTTGGTTTCTAGTCTACTATAGCTAAGTCTCGGACTAGGATATATGTTGAGATCAAGAACTCCATGGCGATCATCATGCAAAAACGAAGAACTACTCAAGGAACTAGTGGAACTTCATCGACTAAAAGGTATGTGGAGACTTGAACTTATCTATCACTCAAAAATCTATCTACTCTATCTCCTATCTTGAGACAAAAGTCGTTTTGCTATATAGACTTTGATTATACACATTTACTATTTCGAGCCGAGTTTATCTCGTTATCTATTTTTCAAAATATGTGTTGGTAAGCTTTCGCTTTGGCCAAGTTCATCTTTACCTAGTGACGAAAGTCATATTATATTTCAATTACTTAAAAATGGCTTTGACGAAAAATGGTTTGTGAATAACAACTATATAACGTCCTCTAAGAATGTTTCAATGATTAAAATGAGAGTTTAGATTATATAACCATTGTTGGATATAAGCATTGTGTGGTAACACATATATGTATAAGTCCTTATTCCTTGAACCAAAGTATGCGTACTTTTGTTGATCAGGAAAACCGGACAGAGTCCACGAACTGTCGGAGGTTCTCTTCCCGAAAAAATCTGCTGGAGTTTGTAAACCATTTACAAACTTATTCCGGGTACTTAAGTCCGCGTACCTAGTTCGCGTACTTGGGTTGGTTATTTCTAAAAACAATTATTTGTGAACTTATACTCATATAAACTAAGGAATGCAAGTTTACAAACCGTGGCTATAAAGTTCATGAATCGATTCGAGTGAACCAAATCATTTTTGCTTCGATTGTGTCTTGTATACTTCTATAAGATCTAAGCAATTGAACAACTCTCTAACTAGTTCATTTGAGTCATTTAAACTAGTTATGGTAAAGAAGAATATGGTTGATATGAAAGTGCTCATAGGCTAACCATTTGGTTAACTATTGTAGAACCAACAAATGTACATCTTTGGGTATGGTTACATAAATCTAAAATCGTGCATTTCATTTGTGTGTAACAAGCTAAGTTTTCGATCTAACGGTTGAAAGATATTAGCTTGAAACTAATCAGGTTTTCATCTAACGGTGAATATTGAATGCTTTGTTACTAAGCTAACATTGATTGCAAACCCTGATTTGAAAGACTATATAAGGTAGAACTCTAGCAACTGGGAAACTTAATACCCACACCTCATGTGTGATACTAGTTGTATAAGCTAGAGTCGATTCTCCTTTAACCTTAGGTTTCTACCGAGACCCTGTAGGTTAACGACTTGAAGACTTCATTGGGATTTTGAAGCCAGACCGATACTACTTTCTTGTAGTTGTGTGATCTGATCTTGCTGATTCTATCGTATTGAGTACAATCGTAATGATTGGCTTGAAATTGATATCTCCGATAGGCAAGATATAAAAGTAATCACAAACATCTTAGTCTCATCGTTTGTGATTCCACAATATCTTCTTTCTCCGCGTCGATTAAGATTATTGTGAGGTGATTGATAATACTGAGCTGTTCTTGGGGAATATAAGTCTGGTTTATCAATTGGTTCCTGTGCACCTTGATTTATCAAAAGACGAAACAAAACTCGTAGGTATTTCTGTGGGAGACAGATTTATCTATTACCGTAGACTTTTCTGTGTGATACAGATTTGTTTATTAAATTCTTCGACTTTGGGTCGTAGCAACTCTTAGTTGTGGTTGAGATCAGCTAAGGGAATCAAGTGTGTAGCATCCTGCTGGGATCAGAGACGTAAGGAGCGCAACTATACCCTGGATCAGTGTGAGATTGATTGGGGTTCAACTACATTCCAGACCGAAGTTAGTTTATAGTAGGCTAGTGTCTACAACGGCTTAATACAGTGTGTGTTCAATCTGTACTAGGTCCCGAGGTTTTTCTGCATTTGCAGTTTCCTCGTTAACAAAACTCCTGGTGTCTGTGTTATTTCTTTTCCGCATTATATTTTGTTATATAATTGAAATATCACCGGTTGTGCGTTTGAATCAATCAATTGGGAAATCCGACCTTTGGTTGTTGATTGAAATTGATTGATCCTTGAATATTGGTCTTTGGTACCGTTCAAGTGATTTCTCTTGTATTCAATTAGACTCGCAGATTTCTATTTGCTTGAGTAAGAATTGAATCGAGAAAGAGAGATATAACTCTTTGATATACTTTATTAAAATTGAGTCTCGTTGATTCTCTTGAAAGTATATTGGAGTTAGTCATACAGATTGCTAATCGAAATATTGGGTGTGGTTGTTGTACCCCCGCTTTTTCAACATCTTTTCCATCAGAAGACATGATGCTTGGAGTATCCATGAACGTATGGGTTTGTGAGAGGAAATCACAATATCGACAAGTTGTCTTAAGATAAAACAAGTTTCATGGAAGGAAAAAGGAATGTAGGGTTACGCATCCTTTAACAGGTTCATGCACGCACAACTCTGAACCCTTGAGAGATTAGAATTGTCGAGAATAACCCTCCTTTTATTGATAGACAGGGAATTAAAAAAAAGAAAAAGAAAAAGAAAACAAACTTTTCCTAAAGCCTTAGAGGTACACAACCTTGTCTCTTTTTATCTGGCACATGAGACAAGATCTTCAAATCAACACAATCAAGTTGTGATGCGGTGAATAAAAATTTGTCCAATATGTTCCCCTTGAGAGGAATCCACAGACCTCTGTCTATCAAAACGATTTGACCATACTTTCTTCTCTAATGGGTTTTATTTTGTCCTTGGAAACTAACTTATTAGACAAATATAAAATCTTACATACCTCAGCGGTCTTCTGAGCAAGTTTAAGCTTGTTTGCTAATCGATCTGCTCTTCGTTGAAGTTTGTTGACATGCCTCAATTTTTGTTTGTACTTTTAACACTTTGATAGTTCATGACCCTTGAGTGAACAATATGAGCACGTCAATCTTGGATATAATTCAGGCATCTGAGATGTGAAAGCATCTAGACACATAGTGGAACCTGAAATATTATACACAAAGTTTCCAAAGAAGGGGTTAATTTTATCTTCCAGATCGGTTGAGTTTTCTTCTGAAAGAATCTCAAGATTGATTTGTGTATTGCTACAATTATCAAAATAAATATTTTCACAAAGAAGTGCAACGCTTGATTTCTCGTCTTCATTAGAATCATAGCTGTCAGACATTTTATCAAGAGTCGCAGCAACACCTTTGTTCCTAGTGTATTTCTTTCGATTTGGACACTCATTTGCAAAATGACCAAAAACTTTACACTTAAAGCACTGAGGCATATCCTCGTCATCAGTTTCATCAATATCCCTATTTTTAGGAGGAACACCATTATGATGTTTATCTGACGACTTGGATTTATCTCTGGAAAACCGTTTACTTCTCTTCAAAAGAAGATCCCTAAACTGTCTTGTAATCAATGAGACTGACTTGTCAAGATCTTCATCTGATGAATCATCCCCAGAAATATCATCTTCAGAGATATAAAACTTTTACTTTTATCAAGTAATTTAGTGTTCTTCTGTGCTTTGAAAGCAACATCCTAACTAGATTTAGACGTATGCCCATGATCAAAGATCTTTAGCTTCCCAACCAGAGTATTTCTGGAAAGGGTTGCGAGATTATTTCCTTCAACGATGGCATGCTTCTTAGAATCGTATCTAGATGGCAGCGATCTGAGAATTTTTATCACAAATATCCTCTTCAGGAATAGTCTTACCCAATGCAAAATATGCATTAACAATTTCAGACACTTTGTGATTAAACTCATCAAACGTTTCTTCATCTGCCATACGAAGGTTTTCCTAATCAGAACTTAGGTTTTGAAGCCTAGCTTCTTTCTAATTGGTATTTCCTTCAAATACGGTTTCTAAGATATCCCAGGCTTCCTTAGACTTTGTGCACATAGTCACATGGTGCTGAAGATCCAGGGTAACGACATGTATGATAGCATTTAAGCCGTCAGAATTTTGCTTTGCAGCAAGAACTTCTTCTGGACTATATCTACCAATATCCTTCGGTATAGTTACATCGCCTTCTGTATTAACCGGAGGTTCATAGCCATTAATAACACGTACCCATGCTTGAAAATCACGAGCTTGAAGAAAATAACGCATAACAATTTTCCACCATAGGTAGATCGAACCATCGAAGACTGGTGGTACATTTATGGAGATAGAATTCCTGTCCATAGAGTCAGAACGCTACAAACACAGACTTGTAAGGTTTTTAAACGTGTTTGCCTGCTCTGATACCAATTGAAAAAGCGGGGGTCTGACAACCACACCCAATATTTCGATTAGCAATCTGTATGGACAAACTCCAATATACTTTTAAGAGAATCAACTAGACAGTCAGACTTAATCTTAATGAAAGTATATCAAAGAGTTATATCTCTCTTTCTCGATTCAATACTTACTCAAGCAAATATAAATCTGCAAGTCTAATTGAATACAAGAGAAATCACTTGAATGGCACCAAAGACCAATGTTCAAGTATCAATCAATTTCAATCAACAACCAAAGGTTGGATTTCCCAATTGATTGATTCAACGCACAACCTGTGATATTTCAATTATATAAAAAAATATAATGTGGAAATGAAATAACACAGACACCATAAGTTTTTTTAACGAGGAAACCGCAAATGCATAAAAACCCCGGGACCTAGTCCAGATTGAACACACACTGTATTAAGCCACTACAGACACTAGCATACTACAAACTAACATTGGTCTGGACTGTAGTTGAACCCAAATCAGTCTCACACTGATCCAAGGTACAATTGCGCTCCTTACGTCTCTGATCCCAGCAGGATACTACGCACTTGATTCCCTTAGCTGATCTCACCCACAACTAAGAGTTGCTACGACCCAAAGTCGAAGACTTTAATAAACAAATATGTATCACACAGAAAAGTCTACGGTAATATATAAATTTGTCTCCCACAGAAATACCTACAAGTTTTGTTCAGTCTTTTGATAAATCAAGGTGAACATGAACCAATTGATAAACCAGTCTTATATTCCCGAAGAACAGCTCAATATTATCAATCACCTCACAATAATATTAATCGACGCGACGAAAGAAGATATTGTGGAATCACAAATGATGAGGCGAAGATGTTTGTGATTACTTTTTTATCTTGCCTATCGGAGGTATCAATCTCAAGCTAATCGTTACGATTGTACTCAATACGATAGAAACTGCAAGATCAGATCACACAACTACAAGAAAGTAGTATCGGTCTGGCTTCACAATCCCAATGAAGTCTTCAAGTCGTTAATGTAAGTACCCTCAAGCTCGTCAACGCTATTAAACCAGGAAACATATGATTTAATCGTTAATGACTCGATTAATTTAACAAGAACGTTAATTAATAGGAATTAATCTAACAACGATTCAGATATGAAATTAGAACCGCTGGATAATCTCGAAAAGTTAAGCGGAATGGACTACTCGAACGTGTCAATATGATATCGGATGAAAAAGATATTGTCAGTTTTGTATGAAAGGAAAATTAGTCATTTTGTCTTAAACCTCTTGACTTCACTTATCATTTGGACGGGTGCCTTTAGCTATTTTTGTTTGGCCTTATCCCCCAGCCGAATCGAGAAGATTTCATTCTCTTCTTTTTCCTTCTTTCTTCTTCTCTTTCTTCTTCTTTATTCATCTATGTTCTTGTTTTCTTTCTCTTTATGCGATCTCAGTTCAACAGAACTGAGTACGTTTCGTGCGAGGATTTAGTATGCAAATCGACTGTCTTGTTAGACCGAATAAGAGGAGGTTGGGTTAAAGTTGTTTGAACTCGGAAAATCAAGGTGTTGATGCTGTTGCAATTGAAATTAGGGTTTTGAGATTTAGGTTTGAATTTGTGAAGAGTTAATTAGTAATTGAATTGTTAACGGATAAAAAACAATTGGGTTGATGTTTAATTGGAGTTTTGAAGTTTATTTAGTGGAGATTCAGTGAAGAGATTTGAATTAGGGTTTTTGGGAGATGAAATGAACTGAGAGTTTATGTGAAATTGAAGTTGAAATCATACAATTGATGATGTATATTATCTGTCGATAGTAAGGAATGAGACTTGGCTATTGATTCTCGACTTCCTCTGATTACTCGAATGGAATTCGGGCTGTTGAAGATGGAATTCAAGATGGATAGGAAAGTGATTGAGAAAGTAGGAGACGGGTATTTGGTATCGATTGGAGTTGAACTGAGTTAGCAGTGAAGATTGTTTAATAGGCAGAGATTGGATTTGGGTCTAAGGTAATCCTTTCATTTCTAATAGAATTGAATTATAGTCATTGATGTGTGCTTGTGTTAGTTGTTTTTGACTGGAAGAATATATGAGTTTGCGAGAATTGAATGTGAATCTCAAATAAAGTCTGGGGATTTTGATGTTGTTCTGTGGCTGCTGTGATGTTATTGAATACAAGGATGAGTCTTGTAATGGTGGTGATGATTGTGTTAGTTCTGAATGTGTATGAACCGGTTCTATTGGATATGGATATTGTTGGTTACGAGGGACAAATCAATGGGTTATTATGGTAATATGAAATTGCAAATAATAATGTTGTTGTGATAGTTAAGTCACAATTATGGTGACACAGGGAAGTTGAACTGAATGGATTGTGGCAGATATGTTATTATGAGTTGTTGGTGATATGTAGAGGTTATATGACTTATCACAGGTGAAGTGAGATGTGATTTGCAGTGTATGAACTAATGCCTTGAGTTCATATGGCCAGTAGTCTGGTGTGCTGAATGTTAAGGATGGTTTAATTGGTGTTGGTGTTGCTGTTGAGTTGAGTTTGATAGTGATGTTTGATAAAAATTGTTAGGGTTGAACTGAGAATGAATTTGGTGTTGATATTGTTGAGCTGTGAATGGAGTATGAGATGAAAGTGGTGATGGGATTTACTAATGGTTCATTTGGGGCTTGCGACTGCTATTGCAGGTAAGCCGAGTTTTTGTTGTAAATTAGTTATGAAGCTTACATAACTTGAGTGTATGATTGAAGTAACACAGTTGAAGTGGAATTGCAGTTCTAGATAGCTGTAATGAATTAAAAGTAGTGATGGTATTAAATTTTAGTTGTAGTTAATCTGGAGCTGATGGTGATTCAGTTCAGTGAATGTGTTGCTAAAAGCTACAACTGCAGGTAATTGAGCTGTATTAGTGTTTGTAATTGGATTGAAGTTGTTTTGATTGAATAATTGTATATAAATTGTATGAATTTCTGTTTTTGAAACTTAGGCCTATTAGTCATCCCAATAATATAACTGACTGATTTAACATTAGCTGACCCATTAGTCTGAATGGGTTAACTCAGTGTACCTTGACCGATTTGAATCATTGACCAAGTTAACCCTTTGAGTTGACCTTTGACCTTGACTGTTGACCTGGACTTATACCTTTGACCTTGACTGTTTACCTGGACTTAAATGTTGACTGTTAGTTGACCCTTGACCGCCACTTTGACCGTTAGTTGACTCAGATGGACTGGACCTTAGTTTATTGGAGACTTGGGCTTAGGAATAGCTTCCCTAATTTGAAGATTGGACCCTTATGGACCAATTTAACTTTTGGTTTATTCTATAAAATTGTAGATATTCATAAGACTTAGCTAATGGACTATAGAATCAATCTAATTGGATTAGTAAACTTAGATATGCTAAAGATATATAATGAAAAGGTGCAGAGCCATAAATGGGCTTAGAACCATTAGATAAACTTGAATGAGCCTTGTGTGAACCTTTTGGCGAAACTCTTTGAGTGCTTGTATGATTAACAGTTAGTCTATTAACAACGATCGATTCAAAGGATGAACCAGTGGATCGTGGATCTCGAGGTAGGCGTGGCTTGTCATCAAAATAGGTGGGAATTTATATTTAACTCTCCTGTGATTATTGTTGTTTTCTTTTACAAAAGTTTATGTTTAACAAATGCATGCATTATCTGCTTGTGTATTCCTTGCATTGTTTTATTTTGAATTCTGAAAGTACTGTTGTTTCTTTTAATCTTTCCATTGCTTGGAAAGGAATTGTAATGCTTTGTATGTCTTTATGAAATGTTTGGGAAATAAGAATTCCCATTTGTATGCTTAATAGGTGTGTAAGGAATTGGTCGACACCTATTAGGAAAATGATAGGTGTGTAAGGAATTGGTCGACACCTATCTGGAAAACGAGAGTTTTTCCATGCGTGGTATATAGGATACTACTCCTTCATTTATATCTACATGAATTTGAGCTTTTATGCGTATTAGGTGTGTAAGGAATTGGTTGACACCAGTATAAACTAATAGGGTGTGTAAGGAATTGGTCGACACTCAATATAGTACATAGTTTGAAGAAGGAGTTAGTTCCATATACATGATTGTTTATTTCTATGATTTGGTTGTGTTTTAGTGTTAGGGAAAACATGAGTTGTTTTCAAAATCATTCCAATAATTACTTGAAAGTTAAATGTTTGTTCCTATTGGGCACCCCTTTTAGGGATGATGTGCTCACCCTTTCCCACTTTCAGTTTCAGAGACAGATCAGAGTTGCGCAGCGAAAGCTTCAAGGAGTTGACTCCGTTAATTAGTTAACTTTTTCTATGTTTATTATGCCGTTTATTCTATTTGTAAACAAAATGACTATTGTATATGTATCATTTGAGAGAAGTTCTTGTATATATATTTCTGAGCGGGATTAGTTTTGGGTTAAGTTTTATAGCCGATTTCTTAATTGAATGTTTAAGTAAATGATTTAGATTCTTAGTGCCTCTTTAATTAGTTAATCTCTTGGATTAGTCAGCTGTTAGCTTAGGGGGCGCTACAGTTAACCTACAGGGTCTCGGTAGAAACCTAAGGTTAAACGAGAATCGAGTATAGCTTATAGAACTAGTATCACACAGGAGGTGTGGGGATTAGGTTTCCCAGTTGCTAGAGTTCTCCTTTATATACTCTTTCAAATCTGGGTTTGCAATCAATGTTAGCTTAGTAACAAAGCATCCAATTGTTTGAGGGTGAAAATGGTTTCTGATGATTTTGGTAATTTCGGGTGTGTGGGTGAGACACGAATTTAAACCCTAAACAATGTACTGCAAGAGAGTACTTTAGATCGAGAGATCAATCTGTATAAATCCGGCCTAAACCAAGAAATGGCCGTTCCAGACTTGCTTCGGTCACAAAGTGAAGGAGAAGGGTTGGTTATTGGGAGGGAAGCGAAGAAAGTGTTGAGACCAGAATAGTTGATTATGGAAGAGTAGTTGTTTCACGACTTGTATCAGAAAGTGGGAAGCTAACAGATGGAAAGCTAGCAAATTTTTTCTGAGTGTTGTATCCTCCTGACCTGAACTTGTCGTTCGGTGGAAATAGGTAATGCCTATTTATACAAGTCGAAATGAAACGTACTCTGGTCTCATTAAGAAATGAGGAGGTGGTAACCGGTAACGCTTGGAATTGATGTTCCATAAAAGAAAGCGTTTCACCATTACTCCCTGTATTTGCTAACCGCCTCATCCTTATGACACTTTTATATAACGAGCGTAGTGTACGCCGCACGCTATAAACCGCCAAACCAATACCCAATGAGCATCCCCAGTTTGTGACATGTGTTGATGTCTCGAGTATTTTCGTGGAAAACATGTAGCATGTTGTTGTTGTCTGGCAAGTTGAGCTTGGGAAACTTTCCGGCTCGGTGGTGACCTTCAACGGTCGAGATTTTACATCTTAAGAGGAAGGTAGCCGTTGATTATTGCAACCTTTCATTTGGTAGCCAGTGGCATGAAAGTATGATAAGTATGGCTTTAATATGGCCCAGCTTAGGCGAGGCAAAAAGTTAGGGTTTTGGCTTTGTTTAGGCACGACCAAACTAGGGCCAAAGGTTGCCATGTGTTAGCTGGTAACCTTGGACGGCTAAGATCTGCATCTTAGATGAAAAAGTGGTCGTTGATTGTTGCAGGCCTTCCTTTTTGGTAGCCGCATAGGGAAGGACGGCATGGTATGGCGCGACAAGGTGGTTGTCATGCCATTGGCACATGTGGCATGGCATGCCTTGGCGCGGTTTAGCGTGACCAAAACTAGGGTTTTGGGCCAAAGGTTACCATGCGTTGTTTGGCGACCTTGGACAGCTAGGTGATGAGTGCCAAATATTGTATATATTTATCCCTTTTTGTTGGCATTTAACTCATCCTTTGCGCATTAATTCTACATTTTATCCCATATTCTGTATTTTCATTGTTTTCAAGAATAAATATTTTTCTTACTTAATTTTGCATTTTTAGGTAATAAATAAAGTATGGATGACTTGCGGAGCGGAAAAGAGCTGAAGAGTAGTGAAAAGCCGGGAGGAATTACGCAAGGAAGCCGCAAAGAATGGAGCGCACGTCCAAAAAGCTGGAAATGGGCTCAAGAAGGAAGAATTGTTCTTAAAGAAGATATGGGCTTGGCATACCCAAAGCCCAAAACCCTTACCCAAACCCATTTTCTATATCCATACCCGCCTCCATTCTCAGCCGTCGGATTGGATCCATCTCATCATCCGATGGTCGCTCCTTCATCGCGCATCAAAATCTGAAGCTCCTGCAAAACACCATAGTGCCTAAATTCCAAGCCTTCAGATTAGATCACATTTAGATCCTACGGTCGCTTCTTTGCCTGCGCATCAAACCTCGATACTTCCGCTTAACACTACAACACCTAACTCCATCTTGCACCGTTAATTTTGATGTATTATACATCTAACGGTCGATACATGCTCCGTTCAATCAAGCCGTTGGATCTATCTACCATCTTCACATCCCACGGCTTCGTATTGCTAGACATCAAAACTCTATGAACCCGCATCACACCGAAATAACCCTAGGATATATAACCCAAAAAACAAAAGAAACCCTAATCATTTCTTCTCCTCTTTCTTCACCTCTACCCGCACCACCACCTTCTCCACACCGTACACCACCAACTCCACTGCCACCACCGCCGTACCTCCATGTCCGCTACCACCAACTCTCCACCTGCTCAACCACCGAAACCCCTCTCACTCTAACATGCCTCTCACTTCTTTTCACTGTTTTCCCCTAGTCTAGGGTTTTGAAAATAGAGAAAAAGCATTGATAGACATGGTAGAGAATTAGGTGAAGCTAGAAAAGAAATCAAGGTATGGGAAAGGCACCAGGAGAAGCAGAGAAGACATGGGTCGACGCTATTGAGGAGATTTGTCACATCAAGGTAAGAAAAACCCAAACCCTAATTTCAGTTAATTTGGGTATTTTCGAGTAAACTCTAATTACTGTTAGGGAGAAGCATGGAGGAGCATTATAGAAGATATGGGTCTGATTTGTACCGTCAAATTAGGTAGAAATAATTTACCTAATTTCTGTTTGATTTTAGGGATTTTTTGGGAAGAACCCTAACTTGTAATTGGGTATAAATATGACTGTGGGTGTGATGTAAAGGCTTATGCTGGACTAGCCAGTGTCCAGGACTGTGAAGTTCTGTTAATGTTCAATTTCAGTTTCAAATCGATTTTAGTTAATTTCAATTTCTGTTTGTTTTTAATTTTGATTTTATGTCTTTTAATTTCTGTTTGTTTTTAATTTCAATTTAATTTTTGATTGATCATGTTTAGTGCAATTTCAATGTTTAACTGTGAATCCCTGTTAGTGCTTTAGTATGAATCATTGTTAGGTTAATTTTAGTGGTGTAATGTATTTAAGCTTGTTTAAATCACTTTTAGTGTCAACTGTTTAGGTTTAGTTTTGTGTTTAATCATGTTTTGTTCACTGTTAGTGGTAGAAGTTTAGCTTTGAAGCATTGGATTGATTGAGCAGTGGGGAGAAACTAGTGCTCACTAGTGACTGTGAGCAAACTGGTTCTCTTCCCACTCTAGTTGTATGCCTAGGCTCTCTTGTTTTGTCAACTGTTAGCTTCCCAAATGTTAGGATTAGTCTACTGTTGTGTGTCAATGCTAGGTTAGAGCCTTAGAGCATTGAGTTGATTGAGCAGTGGGGAGAAACTAGTGCTCACTAGTGACTGTGAGCAAGCTGGTTCTCTTCCCACTCTAGATGAATGCCTAAAGCCATTGCCTTGGCTTTGCTTTTTTTTTTTCCTTTTTTTTACTTCACTGTCTTCTTCACACCCCTGCCCTTGGCTTAGGCCTTGGTTCCATTGTTCTTGTTTAGTTTCATTGCACTGTCACTTTTCCTCATTCCTTCACTGCCACTGTTTTACTTTCACTTGTCCTTCATTTTGTTTGCTATTTTCTCCTGCTACTTCAACTTCTCTTGCTGCTGCTGCTTTCCTTCCTCTTGCTACTGCTGCTGCTGCTCTGCAACCCTGCTACTGCTGCTGCTGCAACTGAGCTTGGCTCACAGCACAAGCCCAGATCATCATTAGGTTACCAAGCCCAGTTCTCAGTCATTACAAAGGCCCAGGTCACTTTTAAAGTAAAAGCCTGATTCAATCAAAGCCTAAACTCAAAAGCCCAAGACCAAATCAATTGAGTCCATTCCATTGCACTTCAAAGGTCAAGCCTAGTGCACTTCAAGACCAACTGAGCCCAAGCTCAGTTCACTTCATTATCAAACAAGCCTATGATCCAAAGGTACCCTAAGCCCAAAACCCAAAAGGCTTCATAGTTAACCAACAACAAATTAGAGCCCAAACTAGCTAGAAAACTCCAAAACACACCCAGTCTCTGTGGATCGACCCGTACTTGCACGAGCTACAACCGACGACCGTGCACTTGCGGTATTACTGTAGGCGCGTTTTTATTACGCTTAATTTTCACGCTTCCCCGGGCCTACCAAGTTTTTGGCGCCGTTGCCGGGGATTGGTGCTGTGTTTTTCTAGTAGTTTTATTAGCTATTTTTGCATTTCACTGCATAGCATTTGCATCTGCATCTGCTTCACTTCATTTGCTGTTGGACCTGCTATTCTGAACCTGTTTTTCCTCTGTTGGGACGCCACCAAGGAAAAGAACCAAAGCCCAACTGGGTTTTTGCAACAATATCAGAGCAGCTGGGCTGTGCTTAAAAGGTAACCCATTTAAGAGAACCCGAATTGTGGGCTTCCAATTTTTAATTGTGGACTTGTAATATTAAAGCCAATTTTTGGGCTTTTTATTTTCCGTTGGGTTTGTAATTAATTTTTTTGGGCTTGTTTGTTTAATTTGTGGGCTTGTTTAAATTCTTTCATTGGACTTGTATTTTGGACTCTGGGTTTAAACCCAGCTGAGCTTGTAACCGATCACGCTAGGTTAACTCGTTAGTGGGCCGAGTACCCAAATTCTAGGCCGAGATTTTGGACTCAGTTTCACCAAACGTTTTCAAACCAGCTGAGCCAAATCAAACACAAAACCAACAGTGGGCTTGCTCCCATTCAAAAACCAAATTTCATTTAAAAAAAAAAAAAAAAAAAAAAAAAAAAAAAAAAAAAAAATTTTCTCTTGCTCCCATTTTAAACCAAATTTTTTCTTTATCCCATCTTAAACCAAAAGTTTTATTTTTCTCCCATTTCAAAACCAAATTTTCAAATGTCTCCCACCAAAACCAAATTTTTCCCAAAAATCCAAACCCATTAAAAACCAAATTTTGGGCTTTGTAACATAGTTACTTAGCTTTTGAGCCAATCATGTCTGGATTTTGGTCTGCTCCTGGGGATGGAAATAAAACTCTTAGAGAACTTGCTTATGGGCATGTGCCACGTTATGAACCTTCCACGGACCATGATGTCAATAGTCATAGGAATTATTATGGACATTTTCAAAGTCCCGAGCCGCAATACATGAACCCTAATGACTATTCATACATGCATCATTCATCGCAACGTGAAAATGAACATTTTGCTAGTGCCTCACTCACACAATCATCACTTATGGATCAATTAGAAGCTCGAATCGCAGCTTTAGAAATGCAATCACATGAGGAATCTGTCACATCTAATTTTCTTAGGCAACCTGAAATCTATGCATGTCCCGCATGTGGTAGTTTAGACCACCCTGTTGAGAATTGTCATATTTTGCATAATTTTAGGCAATCTAGAGAAAATCCAAGGTATGAAATGCCCATAAATTGTGAGAATGGTAGTCATTGGGATCATAATCAATCCTTTGAGGGTTGCGATCAATATTTTGTAAACCCTAATGACCATGCACACATGTACCATTCACCACAATTTGAACATGAAGAATTTTGTACTCCCATGAATTTAGACTCCACCACAGAAGCTTTAAGACTCTGCAAGCAAGACTATGATAGATCTACATCACGAATTCATGCACATTTAGATCAGATTTTGCTTCACCTACAAAAGGAGGAAATTCATGAGGAAATGTATGTTGTCCCTAATGAAGTGTCTAGTCCCATTCATGTAAATGATGTTGAATATGAACCTAATTTAGAGGAACATGAATCGACTAATGACACCACCACTGTTAATGAGGACCAATATGCATGCTACCATGATGATGATTATGATGATTATGATGATATGTTAGAAGAACATGAAAATATTGTGGAACCTGTTGGTTCAATAACATATGGCTTCTCGCCCTCGACCTTCATGAATGTTGTTCTTTCTAATACTCATTGTAATTCATATGATTTTGATATTGACATGGGATTCGTACAATTATTCTGTGAAGATGAGCATGACATAAGAATAGTTGAATCTTCTGTAGACACTTATATGCATGAAAATATATTTGATGTGTCTGATTCTCTACCTAGGACACATTGTGATATTTCTCCTGATTTGCCGATGCATGAGAATAAATCTGTTGATGATGTTGATGACTCTGATTGTGATCTTGCCAATTTGTTTGATGATTGTGAGCATGTTGTGACACTTGTAGAAGACTTAGGAGATGTTGATGTGATTAATAATGATGTGCCTATCTTCCTACATAAGTCACAATCTGATGGCCTTCCACCCAACCTAGATTTGGTTTGTACCCATATTGTCAAACCGACTTTTCTGAGAGTCCCTAATCTAGGTTTGGAACTGTGTGCTTCCCAAGTACTCTTGGACTATTTTGCTTCTAAGTATAATACATTTGAGGAACCACAGTTGGAATTAGCATGTTTGCCCGTCCCTAGCACAGTTCACTTTGAGCTAGACCTTGTACATGATGAACCCCCAAAACTGCGAGATTTTGTTTCCAAAATTTTATCCGTTGAAAAATCCAGGTTTGGGGGTAGCTCATTTTGTTTCACAGTTTCACTTACGTTTATTTCCTGTTATATTTGTGTGAAGCTGTTGAAACCTCTACACTTTGTCTTTTGGGTTGATCCTCAACTCTTTAGATTGTTAGTGTATGGTGAATTTTTGTATATAATCCAGTAGATACAATTTCTTAAAACACTTTTGTTCATTTTGTATATATTTTGCTAATCCAATATGATCTCGGCTGAAATATGTTGGATTTTTGCCTTGAATAACGGAGTTTTAATTCTGCTTTCGCCGAAATCGGGTATTCTCTTTCCTTTTTCTCTACTCAACATGATCCTCTTCATATATTGTGTTATAATTCTTTCCATATTTTGAAACATTGAGGACAATGTTTAGTTTAGGTTTGGGGGTATAGAGTAGATACCATGATAATTTGCCATAATTGAAAACGAACTCCTTCTTCTTTTTGAAAAAATTGGAAAATTCCAAAAAAAAAAAAAAATTGAAAAATCAAAATTGAAAAAAAATTGAAAAATTGAAAAAAACATAAAAATGGAGCTCATTTACCTTGAAATGTTGACTCTTGTGCAAATATGTATTTTTATTAGGAGTCTTAGTCTAGATATTTAGGCACCCTGATTCTAGCACAATTCACATAGTGATAAGAAATTTGCACGCGCACGATCTACCAATACATGTATGGCCTCGATCTTCAAGGTGTTTGATAGGAAGTTACGATTGCCAATCACTTTAGAATACTGAACGAAACTTGACTAGCTTGTTCTTTGGTTGGTTGGGATAGAAGGTGGAGGTTACATTAAGAAAGACAACCATCGAATTTAACTGGGTGCATCAAAAAGGGCTACCTCTTACAAAGTGTCATGTAATTTTTGTTTCCTTTTGTATATGTATCAAAAGTGTTTCATTCTTAAAAAAAAAAAAAAAAAAAAAAAGAGAAAAAAAATATCAGAAAAATACAAAAAAATCAAGTATTTATCAATTCCATCATCTCTTGTTCCAAAAATAAAAAGAGAATAGTCAATGTAAATAAGAGTCATGTAAAGAGTCATCTTTTGTGTTTTATTGTAATAAGCAAGGAGGGTGTATGCCATTGATGTACAACGCGAGTAATTGTGAAATACCTCCAACTCATTCACAATTCTCGTAAAGTCCGGACAACTAGCTAGATTTCGACCTCAGTTCTTAGCCTGAAAAACTATCTCTTGGTGATTAATAGTCATAACTTCAGATCTTTCTTTACACATGTGTAGATACACTTTACACTCTTATCACATGTCTTTTTTTGTTATCAGTGCTAGGATTGTGCCTTCGATAGCTAGATTGACATCTCCATTTTGCTGTGAGCTTAAACTGTTTTGCACATGTCACATTTGATGGAATCTGAGCTTATATTTTGACCTAGAACTTTGTAGGTAAGTTCTAAGAAAACCTTCACGAGACTTCAACTCGTCCACTAGGGACACTTAGTGGTTTAAAAGGCTTAGTGCATACGCTAAATGCATTCGAGAGACCAGCGACAGTGGTATAGTTAGGATTTCCTTAGTTTTGTTTTACTTGAGGACAAGTAAAATTCAGGTTTGGGGGTATTTGATGAGTGCCAAATATTGTATATATTTATCCCTTTTTGTTGGCATTTAACTCATCCTTTGCGCATTAATTCTACATTTTATCCCATATTCTGTATTTTCATTGTTTTCAAGAATAAATATTTTTCTTACTTAATTTTGCATTTTTAGGTAATAAATAAAGTATGGATGACTTGCGGAGCGGAAAAGAGCTGAAGAGTAGTAAAAAGCCGGGAGGAATTACGCAAGGAAGCCGCAAAGAATGGAGCGCACGTCCAAAAAGCTGGAAATGGGCTCAAGAAGGAAGAATTGTTCTTAAAGAAGATATGGGATTGGCATACCCAAAGCCCAAAACCCTTACCCAAACCCATTTTCTATATCCATACCCGCCTCCATTCTCAGCCGTCGGATTGGATCCATCTCATCATCCGATGGTCGCTCCTTCATCGCGCATCAAAATCTGAAGCTCCTGCAAAACACCATAGTGCCTAAATTCCAAGCCTTCAGATTAGATCACATTTAGATCCTACGGTCGCTTCTTTGCCTGCGCATCAAACCTCGATACTTCCGCTTAACACTACAACACCTAACTCCATCTTGCACCGTTAATTTTGATGTATTATACATCTAACGGTCGATACATGCTCCGTTCAATCAAGCCGTTGGATCTATCTACCATCTTCACATCCCACGACTTCGTATTGCTAGACATCAAAACTCTATGAACCCGCATCACACCGAAATAACCCTAGGATATATAACCCAAAAAACAAAAGAAACCCTAATCATTTCTTCTCCTCTTTCTTCACCTCTACCCGCACCACCACCTTCTCCACACCGTACACCACCAACTCCACTGCCACCACCGCCGTACCTCCATGTCCGCTACCACCAACTCTCCACCTGCTCAACCACCGAAACCCCTCTCACTCTAACATGCCTCTCACTTATTTTCACTGTTTTCCCCTAGTCTAGGGTTTTGAAAATAGAGAAAAAGCATTGATAGACATGGTAGAGAATTAGGTGAAGCTAGAAAAGAAATCAAGGTATGGGAAAGGCACCAGGAGAAGCAGAGAAGACATGGGTCGACGCTAATTGAGGAGATTTGTCACATCAAGGTAAGAAAAACCCAAACCCTAATTTCAGTTAATTTGGGTATTTTCGAGTAAACTCTAATTACTGTTAGGGAGAAGCATGGAGGAGCATTATAGAAGATATGGGTCTGATTTGTACTGTCAAATTAGGTAGAAATAATTTACCTAATTTCTGTTTGATTTTAGGGATTTTTTGGGAAGAACCCTAACTTGTAATTGGGTATAAATATGACTGTGGGTGTGATGTAAAGGCTTATGCTGGACTAGCCAGTGTCCAGGACTGTGAAGTTCTGTTAATGTTCAATTTCAGTTTCAAATCAATTTTAGTTAATTTCAATTTCTGTTTGTTTTTAATTTTGATTTTATGTCTTTTAATTTCTGTTTGTTTTTAATTTCAATTTAATTTTTGATTGATCATGTTTAGTGCAATTTCAATGTTTAACTGTGAATCCCTGTTAGTGCTTTAGTATGAATCATTGTTAGGTTAATTTTAGTGGTGTAATGTATTTAAGCTTGTTTAAATCACTTTTAGTGTCAACTGTTTAGGTTTAGTTTTGTGTTTAATCATGTTTTGTTCACTGTTAGTGGTAGAAGTTTAGCTTTGAAGCATTGGATTGATTGAGCAGTGGGGAGAAACTAGTGCTCACTAGTGACTGTGAGCAAACTGGTTCTCTTCCCACTCTAGTTGTATGCCTAGGCTCTCTTGTTTTGTCAACTGTTAGCTTCCCAAATGTTAGGATTAGTCTACTGTTGTGTGTCAATGCTAGTTTAGAGCCTTAGAGCATTGAGTTGATTGAGCAGTGGGGAGAAACTAGTGCTCACTAGTGACTGTGAGCAAGCTGGTTCTCTTCCCACTCTAGATGAATGCCTAAAGCCATTGCATTGGCTTTGCTTTTTTTTTTTTTTCCTTTTTTTTACTTCACTGTCTTCTTCACACCCCTGCCCTTGGCTTAGGCCTTGGTTCCATTGTTCTTGTTTAGTTTCATTGCACTGTCACTTTTCCTCATTCCTTCACTGCCACTGTTTTACTTTCACTTGTCCTTCATTTTGTTTGCTATTTTCTCCTGCTACTTCAACTTCTCTTGCTGCTGCTGCTGCTTTCCTTCCTCTTGCTACTGCTGCTGCTGCTCTGCAACCCTGCTACTGCTGCTGCTGCAACTGAGCTTGGCTCACAGCACAAGCCCAGCTCATCATTAGGTTACCAAGCCCAGTTCTCAGTCATTACAAAGGCCCAGGTCACTTTTAAAGTAAAAGCCTGATTCAATCAAAGCCTAAACTCAAAATCCCAAGACCAAATCAATTGAGTCCATTCCATTGCACTTCAAAGGTCAAGCCTAGTGCACTTCAAGACCAACTGAGCCCAAGCTCAGTTCACTTCATTATCAAACAAGCCTATAATCCAAAGGTACCCTAAGCCCAAAACCCAAAAGGCTTCATAGTTAACCAACAACAAATTAGAGCCCAAACTAGCTAGAAAACTCCAAAACACACCCAGTCTCTGTGGATCGACCCGTACTTGCACGAGCTACAACCGACGACTGTGCACTTGCGGTATTACTGTAGGCCCGTTTCATTTCGCTTAAATTTCACGCGCTTTCCCGGGCCCGCCACTAGGGTTTGCATCTAGGATGGAAGGGTGGCTGTTGATCGTCGCACACCTTCGTTTTGGTAGCCGCATGGGGAAGGCCGAAATGGTATGGCGCGACAAGGTGTTTGGCATGCCATTGGCACGGTTTGGCGTGGCCAAAACTAGGGTTTTGGGCCAAAGGTTACCATGCGTTGTTTGGCGACCTTGGACAGCTAGGATTTGCATCTAGGATGGAAGGGTGGTCGTTGATCGTCGCACGCCTTCGTTTTGGTAGCCGCATGGGAAAGGCCGGCATGGTATGGCGCGGCAAGGTGGTTGGAATGTCATTGACACGTATGGCATGGTATGCCTTGGCGCAGTTTGGCGCGGCCAAAATTAGGGTTTTGGGCCAACGGTTTGGCGACCTTGGACGGCTAAGATTTTCATCCAAGATGGAAGGGTGGTCGTTGATCGTCGCACGCCTTCGTTTTGGTAGCCTCATGGGGAAGGCCGACATGGTATGGCGCGACAAGGTGGTTGGCATGCCATTGGCACATGTGGCATGGCATTCCTTGGCGCGGTTTGGCGTGGCCAAAACAAGGGTTTTGGGACAAAGGTTACCATGCGTAATTTGGCGACCTTGGACGGCTAGGATTTGCATCTAGGATGGAAGGGTGGCCATTGATCGTCGCACGCCTTCGTTTTGGTAGCCGCATTGGGAAGGCCGGCATGGTATGGCGCGACAAGGTGGTTGGCATGCCATTGGCACATGTGGCATGGCATTCCTTGGCGCGGTTTGGCATGGCCAAAACAAGGGTTTTGGGCCAAAGGTTACCATGCGTAATTTGGCGACCTTGGACGACTAGGATTTGCATCTAGGATGGAAGGGTGGCCGTTGATCGTCGCACGCCTTCATTTTGGTAGCCACATAGGGAAGGCCGGCATGGTGGGTCCAAGGCCAATGGCACGGATGGCTTGGCATAGTGGGGCCAAGGGTTTGGTACGGACATCTTGGCATTGTGGGGCCAAGGCAAGGTGCGATTGGCTTGGCATGGTGGGGCCAAGGGTTTGGCATGCCATTGGCGCACGGTGCGGATAGCATGGTTGGGGCCAAGGCAAGGTGTGGTTGGCTTGGCATGGTGGGGCCAAGGGTTTGGCATGCCATTGGCGTATGGTGTGGCTAGAATTGTTGGCATGCCTTGGCGCCGTAGACGTGGCAGGCATGGTTTTCCATTAGCACAGTGGTGCGGCTGGCATGGTTGGCATGCCTTGACGCGAATTTATGGCTGGCATGGTTTGCCCTTGGCACAGTGGTGCGGCTGGCATGGTTGGCCATTGACACAGTGGTGCGGATGGCATGGTTGGCATGCCTTGGCGCGGAGATGTGGCTGGCATGGTTGGCATGTCTTGGCGGGGAGATGTGGCTGGCATGGTTAGCATGCCTTGGAGCGGAGATGTGGCTGGCATGGTTTTCCATTGGCACAGTGGTGCGGTTGGCATGGTTGGCATGCCTTGGCGTGGAGATGTGGGTGGCATGGTTTGCAATTGGCACAGTGGCGCAGCTGGCATGGTTGGCATGCCTTGGCGCGGTAGCATGAGAATTAGGGTTTGTCATAGATGATGTCGGTCAATGTTAAGGGTTATGTCGTGGAACATGACACATAAAAAAAAAGGTACCCTGGTAATTCTTACATAGGCATGATGATCGATTCAATAAATGTGCTAATGGTCATAGTGACGTCATGTCAGTTGTACGGTTTTATGATTTTAACCCTAAGCTAAAAACCACCATCAACAGTCCCCTGCTTAGCTCGGAACATGAGCATTGTTGTGAGGTAAGCATAAGATGATGGGCAAGGACAAAAATCGAAACGACAAGTCGTGGAAAGATGGTCAGGAAGGTCCGACTAACCTTTTCGAGAGGTAAGGAGAGTCCATGATCCTCGTTTTTGGAGGCCTTGCGTAGATTCTATTCGTGATGTAGACCGTGAATTGGTGAGATGAAGATCGTCGGCTTAGTCTGGCTATGCATCACCTTGGCTGAGTTAGGGAACATCATGACGCTGGCTTGGCGAGTTTTCGGTATTGGTGAGACAAGTCATGGCGCGGACGGCTTGGCATGGTGGGGCCAAGGAAATGGCGCAGTTTGGTGAGGCAAAGCATGCGCGTACGGCTTGGCATGTAGGGACAAGGCATGGAGCGGTCCTGGCGAGCCAAGCATGGCGGACGACTTGGCGTGGTGGGGCTAAGGCAATGGCGCGGACGGTCTTGGCATGGTGATTGGTCTTCGCGATCCCGGTTGCCTCTTTTCCTTACTTGACTCAAATAGGAAGTCCTTTCCTTATTCAAACTCCCAAGTATCACGCCTATTAAAGGAGGGCCGACCTCTCCTTTTACTTCACACCTATATTTTTTTTTATTCTGGTCGTATGGTAACAGTAAAGCGGACGAGCGAATCCCAGGTATGTCTTCCAACACTTCCTCTTTAACTTGATTTTCTTTTTTTTCTTTTTTTGTGTTAGTGCAAACCCTAGCTATAGGCGTACCATTTCATGAACTTGTAGAAATGTTGTCCTTCTGCATTGGTATGAATCCTAGCCGTAGGTATGCTTTGCACGAACTTTTAGTAATATTTAGGCGTGAATACCGTAGTGATGTTGGCCGCCTCAATTACCGTGCAAAGTAGGCATGCATGAGCTGGTGATTGTCATTCCCTTCATGCGAAATCCTAGCTTCTAGGGTTTACTAATTTTTCCTGGTGCGACCATGTGTATGGTTCCCGTGGTGGGGCGCGCCTCCTCGGCCGGGCGCAAATTTCCCGCTGCAGGGTATGGTCTTGGCATGAGGTGGTGATGCAGGGTATGTCAGTCCCCATTTCTTTGCCTATGCGCATTATGACTTTGAAACAAATTGGCTTGCGTCCAGGATGGATATCCTGTGTCTGATAAAATAATTTCCATGCACTTTCCGTAATAATTTCTCTTCGTATTGTTCCATTGTAGTTATTTCGAAGGTGGAAGTAGCGTGAGAGAATTTTCGTTAGGATGTCATTTGAGAAAAGTTCTGCCGTACCGAAAGATGTTGGCAATTCCAAGCCAAACATAGATGATGATTTCTTTACAACATCCGCCACGATTAGGAGAAATCATCCCAAGTATGTGTCGATTCTTCTGACTGGTCCGGAAAGTGAAGGAGAGGCCCGGTCGGTTCGGCCAGGAGGTGTAATAAGGTTTTGTATTCAGAGGAAAGAGTATCATGCTTCTCCTATTGACTTTAAAATCTCTGTGAGTCCGTTGCTTCCCTTTGAGAAATGAATGCGATTCATGATGAGACAGGAATGTGTAAAAACCAGTGTGACCAAGGAGCAGATCATTGATGCTGTCGCGGCTTCCAGTGCTTCAAATTAGGAAAGATATTCCAGGCTTGGTTGCTTTTATTTCCAGATGGTATCCAGACACTCACACGGCCATATGCAGGTGGGGTGAAATGACTATCTCCTTAGAGAGCATGGTCGTGTTGATGAACCTTCCTGTAATAGGAAACCTCAGTGTCAAATTGTATGCAGATGAAGAAGAAATGCGCTCCGCTCTGGTTGCGAAATTAAAAGGATTCGTTCGGAAAGAAAACGAGACGAGGTGCTTCTATGACTGGTGGGTGTCTTAATGGTTTCCCGATGAGTTGGAGCCGAATCAGAAGAATAGTACGCTTCATGTGGCGGCGTTCTTGGCTCTTTGGTTATCCAAAGATGTTTTCGATAACGGCTCGGGTAAGAAGGAGATAAGACATGAACTTATCAAGTTTGCCATAAAATTGGCAAAAGGTGTCATTCTCCCTATTGGCGGCTTGTTTCGTGGTTTTCTGTTCACACACTTGGATCAGCTGGTCGCGGACATGTGCGCTTCAAATGGTTACATGAAAGTGGATTCGTATATTCATGCCGCCTTTCTCCAAGCGTGGTTGTGGGAGCACTTCGAAAGGTATGCTCCAAAACCGTTGGCCGTACTTCCCGACTCTTGGGGTGGCTCTAGGATATTACGCTGGTCGAATAGGCGCCCAAAGATTGGTTCGAACCT
Organism: Papaver somniferum; assembly: GCF_003573695.1. Classification (NCBI taxonomy): domain Eukaryota; kingdom Viridiplantae; phylum Streptophyta; class Magnoliopsida; order Ranunculales; family Papaveraceae; genus Papaver; species Papaver somniferum. The sequence continues at coordinate 7,179,426 of NC_039359.1, forward strand.
GGTTGGATTCCTTGAAAACTCGCACACGGTCAATTTTCGTCCATGGGCTCCGGTCCATGCGTCCATAACTCAAATCAGTACCTTTGCTCCAGCTCCGAGCATGTCTTTAAAAAGAGGATATGAGTGTTGGAGAGATGGTGTTCATGCGAAGCTGCACGCCCGGTTATGTGCCGTATTTCTTTCGAGGATCTTGCAAAGCAGCCTCTTACAATATCGATAGGGCGGCTCGGTGATGTATTTTCAAAGTTGTTGTAGTAATATGATTCGTTCAAGACTTGTGAAAGCGGATTTTTAGATTTTTTTTTAATAAATAAAAATAGCGAACTAACTTAAAAAGATGTTGTGAAAATTATGGAGAGAATGGGGTTAGGATTCCACCATTGGTTGATATTAGTGATTTAATAAAACAATAATTATGCAACTCAACATTCAAATTGATTCTAATAGAATTGCCTAGACATGTAGATTTCCAAAAGAATAGATGTTAATCCAAGCATAGAATATCAAAACCCTAAAGCAAGCATATTCTATCAAGAGAAAATACACCTAACTAATCAAAATCATATAAACAAATTTTAGTTCAATGCAAAAATCATAATAGAGTTGTTTTAATTAATTAATAGAAATATATCACTTTTACCGAATCAATGGCTTCCTCCATAGCCCCAAGGATTGGGTTTAGCTCATCATGATGTTGGAAACACGCTCAAAAGTTGATTTCATTGCTCAAAGTAGGTGTACAAATGATGAAATGGAGAAAATGATGAAAATTGGGTGTTTGCAACGTTTATAATTGTTGCAAAACACTGTTACAAAGAACGATAGAAAAGAACTGTTGTTGTTGTAACTCTGTGACCCTCGGGTGGCTGTCGTTGTCACTGTTCATAAACGACTGCCTCTGGTGGTCTTTTGTTCTTCGTGTTCTTGGTGCAGCAGCAGAAACAGAGTTTTGTAAACTCTTGATTCTGGCCTCCTGAGCTCTCATCTCGACCCCCAACTCTCCGTCCCCCTTCTCTATGATCCCAAAAATCTATTTATACTCCTCAGCCTCATTTAATCACGCCATAATTCTCAATATTCTTCATTGAACTCGGGCAGTAAAGAAAATATTCTGGGAATATTTTCTTCCCCTTTTCTTCTCCTGCACGCGTCTGGATACGTGCATAGAATATTTGTTTAACTCCTTCACGTTTCTGAAGCAACCAACGCGTGCGGTACACGTCCAAACTCGCTGTAATCCCGTGACTGTCTCCCTTGTAAACACAGTTGCCCTGTTTAGCTTCAATCCGACGATGCAGCCAATTCCAATCGAAACAATCAACCATACCATGCCTGTTACGCTCCGTAAAGTCATCCCGTGCAAATTCAGCCATTGAGTCTCACTGAAGCTCTTCCAAATCCGAAGAAGAATATGTTGCAGGTGAAAAAAATATTTCCCGCCAAAAATATTAATTCAAACGAGGGAGAAGGGTGTTGTGGACAAAAATGGGCTACATATAGCCGTGGGTGACACTAGCAAAAATGGGGGTCCGTATAGCAATTGTCCTCCGGGGTGCTCTGAGCAACTTTTCGAGCCGAATTTTCCAACAATATTTATTTCCTAAAAAAATACCTACAAACACACAAAACACCATAATAAGTACGAAATCGAGTACTAATAATACAGAATATTTAGGACAAATTAGACACATAAATGCGTTTATCAAATACCCCCAAACTTATTATTTGCTAGTCCTCGAGCAAATCAAATCTAAAAAATAAAAATGACTACACTTAGCATGTGCAGCAAGCCGTTGAACCGCTAGGTGTCCCTAGCGCCGGAGTGTTGTCTCCGGAGGGTTTACCAGAGGTGTACCCACAAAACCATTACTCCAGACCCTATCTATCTACGCAGAACCTTGGAAGGCACTAAAGAATCTCCTTGGTTGGCATACAAACATTGACTATAGGAGGAAGTACCCTGATGCGAATTTCCAATTGATGTACACGAGTTTGCACTCAGCATACTATAATTCATATACAAGTGACAGAGCTCTACTCAGATAGTTTCTAGACATCATAACCGGAATCAACCAATCACATGGAAAGATTAAGAAGATGGATAAAGAGATGGTTAAAAGTGAACAGTGTTTCCCGTATCTGTCTGAAGTCCTCTGACAAGGTGAACCTATCCTAATGGACTGAGATACCGGTCTGACTAATATCAACACATCTGGCATATACAAGGGGACCAGTGGTCGATAAACCTAACTCTAGGTCAACACAACCGGCATATACAAGGGCACCAGTGGTCGACTTTATTGAATTTATTCCGGTTGGTCTAATGGTCTGGTCTTTTTTTTTTATGTTGGTATCTCAATCACTCTATTCCACCCTAGCAAAGGTAACAACTTGAATCGCTTGCCCCATCAATTAGGATTCAACGAGATATGGCGAAACTACCATGTTTTTTTTTTTTTTAATTCTAACACCTGAGCTCTGTGCTTTTATGAATATACTCTTTAGATGTTTCCAACTAATCAGATTGGTTCCTCAACTCCTACAACCAAGATGTTCCCATCCACTTAGATTGGTTAGTGTCAACCTTAATAAGCATAAATTTCTAGGCACTGGTGTTTATTTGTTGCAGCTAAGAGCTAACAAAAAGTTTCTTCCCCACCACCAAACTTAAATCTAACATTGTCCTCAATGTTCTAAAGATGAAATTAAAAGCATGAACAATAAGAAACTGTTACCACTTGATGGATGGAAAAAGAAATAAGGAAGGATATTACCGTAAGCATGAGTACCGCCCAGGAAATGCTAAATTTAAAGTCTTTAGCTGGACATCAAATACCTCAAAAAGGATTGTCACCTTCCAAAGTCATATATCAATAGTCGAAACAATTGTGGGTCCATAAGACCAAATAGAGCTGACACCAGTATGAGACAAGTGCACTGATTCAGAAAAATGAAAAGAAGGAGCACGTCCTCATCTAAGGTTTCTGTCAAGACAACTGGGTTTATCTGCGACGCGTAATTGAACTTCATATGTGTGTCTCGATAAATAGATTCATCCGAAAAACGGGTCTCTAATACCTGGGTTACCTCCTGGACAGTATCAGGAGGATCGGGTTGCGGAGTCTGAAAAGACTCAAGTAATATCTCAGATGTACAAGGCTCGAGTCCCAAGTTAGGGACTCTAATTAGGGATACGATACAATCACAAGAACCATCACTACCCCCGAACTTAGGGTTCACAGACAAACCTCTAACTATTTCTTGAATTTCCGGATCTTCATAGTCCTTAAAATACTCAAGAGATTCTTCTAGTTCTCTACCCCCAAACTTAGGGTCATCATTATTCTCAGAAAAACCTAAAACTATTGCCTGAATTTCTGGGTCCATAGAATCTTTAAAATACTCAAGAGCTTATTCTAAAGATTGATCATATATCTGATCTAAGAGAATGGTTTCCTCAAAATCATCTAAAGAATCTACCAGTAAAGTGTCAAGCCAATTATCCTGAACCAAATCCTGAACTAAAGTGCTAATCATATTCACTTCTTCTAAATCATCATTCTCAGAAGGTTGTCTAGTAACATTAAGTACATTTAGTTCAGTGGTCATATTACCAAAAGATATGTTCATAAGCCCAGTCCTACAGTTGATGACAACGTTAGCTGTGGTTAAAAATGGGCGACCTAAAATCACTGGGATTTGACGACTTGGGTCCTGAACAGGCTGGGTGTCTAGAACAACGAAATCCACAGGATAAATAAACTTATCAACCTCAATCAGAACATCCTCTATGACACCATGAGGGACTTTGACAGACCTATCATGTAATTGTAGTGTCATTTTAGTCGGTTTCAACTTACCAAGACCTAGCTGGGTGTATACATGATACGAGAGTAAGTTAACACTAGCTCCTAAGTCAAATAAAGCTTTATCGACCATGTGATTACCAATCGCACAACATATGGTGGGGCATCCAGGATCCTTATACTTAGGGGGTGTTTGGTTCAGAAGAATGGAACTTACCTGACCAGCTAAAAAATCTTTCTTATGGACATTAAGCTTACGCTTTCGTGTACAAAGATCTTTAAGGAACTTTGCATAAGCAGGCATCTGCCTAATTGATTCTAATAGCGGATTGTTGATGTTCACCTGCTTAAATTTTTCCATTATCTCGTTGAAAGTCGACTCCTTCTTTGTTGGGGCTAGCAAATGTGGATATGGGGCTCTATGCACAAAGGTAGACCTATCAGGAATTTCTTGGGAATCCTTAGAGACTGTTTCAGTTTCCTCGTCTACGGGCTCCTCTTGGGAAGTAGAAGGTGGAACTACAGTATGTCCACTAGGCATGGCTACCTTATTGTCTACCGTTTTACCACTCCTAAGGGTTGTTATCGAGTTCACATGGTTTGATGATTTCTCACCAGCTAAAGATATTTGATGGACTCCCCTAGGGTTGGGTTGTGGTTGACTAGGAAACTTTCCTTTTTCTCTCAATGTCTCATTTATCTGACTAACCTGGGTTTTCAACTCGGAAATAGCCTGAGAGTTAGCTTGTACCTTTTTATTTTCATCTAATCCTTGTGCAACCGATTGCTGAAATTCTAAAGTTTCCGAGTTAACAAGGCAAGAGACTCTTCTAAACTCATGATTTTCTTATCTGAAGGGATCTGAAACTGTGCCGGAGCTGAAGGATTCTTAGTATAGCCAAAACCTGGGGGAACCTGAGCATTACTAGACTGACCTTGATTCTGGCCCTTGGACCAAGAAAGGTTTGGATGGTTTCTCCAGCCAGGGTTATAGGTTTCTGAATATGGGTCAAACTTCTGTCGGTTATCAAACCTAGTGTTGTTATAAAGAGCATTGGCTTGCTCTTCAACAGCATGGCCTTCCCAAAAAGGCTCATTTCTTCCACTACTACCACTAGAATGACCTAATTCTAAGGCTTCTAACCTTTTGGCTAACTGCTATTTTGGCATCTGACTCATAAGATCCTTCTACCCTATTAACATTTCCTCTACTTAGAAGAATTGTTTTCTGGGGTTCCCTACTATTTTCCCATTGTTGGGTCTTATCGGCGATTTCATTCAAAAATGTCATCGCTTCATCAACAGTTTTATTCTCAAACCCACCTGTGCATAAGGACTCAACCATGGTTGTTGTTGAATAATCTAAACCCTCGTAGAGGATCTGAACTAACCTAACCTTCTCCAAACCATGATGAGGACATTGAGATATCAAGTCATTGAACCTTTCTAAGTACCTATATAAAGATTCTCCCTCTTGTTGGGAAAAAGTACATATTTGTGTCCTAATAGACGATGTTTCATGCCTTGGGAAAAACTTATGTATAAAGGCAGAAGTAAGTTGGTCATAGGTTTCAATTGACTCAGAGTCCAAACTATACAGCCAAGATTTGGCTTTATCTTTTAAGGAAAAGGGGAATAACCTAAGTTTCAAAGCATCATCACTTAGATTTTTAATTTTCAGAGTACTGCAAACTTCCTCAAATTCCCTAACATGAAAATAGGGGTTCTCATTCTCCTTACCTAAAAACATTGGGAGCATCTGTAAAGTCTCAGGTTTCAGTTCATAATTTGCCTCGGTTTCATCTAACTTGATATAAGACGGACGAGAGGTCCTAGTTGGGTTTAGCAAAGCTTTCAAAGTTTCCATTTCTGGCACTACCAAAGGACTAGGAGTATTAGGGGTACTTTCCTCACGAAGAGACATATTCTCAAAACTGAAGTTTCCAAAAACGGGGCTCTCAAAAGAAGAGTCTTCGAGCTCCCGCCTTCACAAGAAGAACTACTAGGTTTTTCACTAATCAAACGACCTAGAGTGTTTTTTTTTCCAAGCCTGTTTAAAAACTTCGGGCATACACTAGAAAAACAAAATCAAAAAGAAAAGTCCTAAAAAGGAAGGGATGTTCTATGCAAACACAAACAAGGCTGACTCCACCACAACAAACCTACTGAAATCTAGCAAAAAAATAGCATGATGGCTCCACTTAGATTGTTTCTAGACCAGCTTCTAATCCTTCGAACGGGAATTCGTTACAAATTAAGCAAACCCCTCTGGAATCAATCCGAGTTAAAGTAAGTTGAATAGAGGCGAGGGAAGCTCGGTGGAACTTTGATACCCAAGGCCTCACCGGTATTACAAGGCGGCGCAGTCACGCATTCAACTTACAGAAACCGTCAAGAACTTCGAAGTATGCTTAAAAGAGTAACCAATATTTTTCGAATGACTTTCCTGTTAAGCTCGTTACCCTATCGGTCTCGTTCTAGTCAAAATTTTAGGCTTAGGTTCGCGTTTGGTGTCGTTTTCCTAAGGCGGGAAAGAAGAGAACGGTGATGAAATCCGAACCCTTATCTTGTATGGCCAGTCCTTGGCCTTTACTAGGAAATTAAAGCAGCCGTTTTCAAGTCCTCAACATATATGTATACGAAGGAAGACAGTAACTCGCTGACAGGGGATTCGCGAGTGTTTCGACAAACTTACCTCCCGTACCAGACGGGAGATGAACCTTTGTATTCGACTCGGGCCACGACTCCTATGTCATGTACGAACCCGAGGGGTCGAGGTGATAACGTAATCACCGTCCTTCTCTGCAAACAATTTATATTTAAACTACCCTTCCGTAGGGTTTAAAAAAATAATGTCCCAAAATTTAAAGTCCAAAATCCAAAAATATAAAGAGCAAAAGAAAAAGAAAGTCTAAAAAAAAATCTACAAAAATAAAAATGTCTCTCTTTTTTATATAAAAAAAAATCTTCTTCTTTCGCTCCTTTCGCTTTGCCTTTCACTCGAAGTCTTTAAGTATTCACCAAAAGCTTTGGCAAAATTTTCTTTCGCTCCAAATTCCGAATTCTGTAAGAAAAAGACAAAAATCCAAAAACGTAAAGAAGAACAAATAAAATAAAAACCTAAAAAAAAATCCAAAAGCTCTAGCCTAAAGACAAGTCCCCGGCAGCGGCCCCAAAAATTTGATGTATTTTCAAAATTGTTGTAGTAATATGATTCGTTCAAGACTTTTGAAAGCGGATTTTTAGATTTTTTTTAATAAATAAAAATAGCGAACTAATTTAAAAAGATGTTGTGAAAATTATGGAGAGAATGGGGCTAGGATTCCACCATTGGTTGATAATAGTGATTTAATAAAACAATAATTATGCAACTCAACATTCAAACTGATTCTAATAGTATTGCCTAGACATGTAGATTTCCAAAAGAATAGATGTTAATCCAAGCATAGAATATCAAAACCCTAAAGCAAGCATATTTTATCAAGAGAAAATACACCTAACTAATCAAAATCATATAAACAATTTTTAGTTCAATGCAAAAATCATAATAGAGTTGTTATAATTAATTAATAGAAATATATCACTTTTTCCGAAACAATGGCTTCCTCCATAGCCCCAAGGATTGGGTTTAGCTCATCATGATGTTGGAAACACGCTCAAAAGTTGATTTCATTGCTCAAAGTAGGTGTACAAATGATGAAATGGAGAAAACGATGAAAATTGGGTGTTTGCAACGTTTATAATTGTTGCAAAACACTGTTACAAAGAACGATAGAAAAGAACTGCTGCTGTTGTAACTCTGCGACCCTCGGGTGGCTGTCGTTGTAACTGTTCATAAACGACTGCCTCTGGTGGTATTTTGTTCTTCGTGTTTTTGAACAGCAGCAGAAACAGAGTTCTGTAAACTCTTGATTCTGGCCTCCTGAGCTCTCCTCTCGACCCCAAACTCTCCGTCCCCCTTCTCTATGATCCCAACAATCTATTTATACTCCTCAGCCTCATTTAATCACGCCATAATTCTCAATATTCTTCATTGAACTCGGGCAGTAAAGAAAATATTCTGGGAATATTTTCTTCCCTTTTTCTTCTCCTGCACGCGTCTGGATACGTGCATAGAATCTTTGTTTAACTCCTTCACGTTTCTGAAGCAACCAACGCGTGCGGTACACGTCCAAACTCGTTGTAATCCCGTGACTTCTACCTTGTGAACACGGTTGCCCTGTTTAGCTTCAATCCGACGATGCAGCCAATTCTAATCGAAACAATCAACCATACCACGCCTGTTACGCTCCGTAAAGTCATCCCGTGCGAATTCAGCCTTTGAGTCTCACTGCAGATCCTCAAAATCCGAAGAAAAATATGTTGCAGGTGAAAAAAAATATTTCCCGCCAAAAAAATTAATTCAAACGAGGGAGAAGGGTGTTGTGGACAAAAATGGGCTACATATAGCCGTGGGTGACACTTAGAAAAAATGGGGGTCCGTATAGCAATTGTCCTCTGGGGTGCTCCGAGCAACTTTTCGAGCCGAATTTTCCAACAATATTTATTTTCCAAAAAAATACCTAAAAACACACAAAACACCATAATAAATACGAAATCGAGTACTAATAATACAGAACATTGAGGACAAATTAGACACATAAATGCGTCTATCACTCGGCATATGGGTTTTGACCAAGGGGTCCCACTTGTTAGTCAGCCGGTTGTTCCAGAAGTATCGTTGCCAACTGTTCTCGATGCTACTGTTCTTGTGTTGGGTAAAAGTATCCCTTTCCTGCTTGCGAAACTAAATCCATCAACAACTTCCAAATATAACATATTTTGGCAGGATGAGTTTCTCATTTTCCATGGATTCGTGAATGATGTGGTAGAAAACCGTCGCAGTAAGCCTTCTCCTGCGGTTTTAGCGGAGCATCCACTGCTAAGGGATCCTTCTTCTCCCAAGAAAAAATCCTTTAGCCCGAATGCAGATAGTCCCCAAGTGAAGGAGCGAAGATCTAAAAGCCGTGCAGATGGTTCCCAGTCAGTTTCGACAGCCCTACCGACTTTCAGTTCGTCCAATATGCGGGTACGTGTGATTTTCCTCTTGACTTTAGTTGGATCGTGTATATCCTCTGGAATCAATCCGAGTTAAAGTAAGTTGAATAGAGGCGAGGGAAGCTCGGTGGAACTTTGATACCCAAGGCCTCCCCGGTATTACAAGGCGGCGCAGTCACGCATTCAACTTACAGAAACCGTCAAGAACTTCGAAGTATGATTAAAAGAGTAACCAATATTTTTCGAATGACTTTCCTGTTAAGCTCGTTACCCTATCGGTCTCGTTCTAGTCAAAATTTTAGGCTTAGGTTCGCGTTTGGTGTCGTTTTCCTAAGGCGGGAAAGAAGAGAACGGTGATGAAATCCGAACCCTTATCTTGTATGGCCAGTCCTTGGCCTTTACTAGGAAATTAAAGCAGCCGTTTTCAAGTCCTCAACATATATGTATACGAAGGAAGACAGTAACTCGCTGACAGGGGATTCGCGAGTGTTTCGACAAACTTACCTCCCGTACCAGACGGGAGATGAACCTTTGTATTCGACTCGGGCCACGACTCCTATGTCATGTACGAACCCGAGGGGCCGAGGTGATAACGTAATCACCGTCCTTCTCTGCAAACAATTTATATTTAAACTACCCTTCCGTAGGGTTTAAAAAAATAATGTCCCAAAATTTAAAGTCCAAAATCCAAAAATATAAAGAGCAAAAGAAAAAGAAAGTCTAAATAAAAATCTACAAAAATAAAAATGTCTCTCTTTTTTATATAAAAAAAAATCTTCTTCTTTCGCTCCTTTCGCTTTGCCTTTCACTCGAAGTCTTTAAGTATTCACCAAAAGCTTTGGCAAAATTTTCTTTCGCTCCAAATTCCGAATTCTGTAAGAAAAAGACAAAAACCCAAAAACGTAAAGAAGAACAAATAAAATAAAAACCTAAAAAAAAATCCAAAAGCTCTAGCCTAAAGACAAGTCCCCGGCAGCGGCCCCAAAAATTTGATGTATTTTCAAAATTGTTGTAGTAATATGATTCGTTCAAGACTTTTGAAAGCGGATTTTTAGATTTTTTTTAATAAATAAAAATAGCGAACTAATTTAAAAAGATGTTGTGAAAATTATGGAGAGAATGGGGCTAGGATTCCACCATTGGTTGATATTAGTGATTTAATAAAACAATAATTATGCAACTCAACATTCAAACTGATTCTAATAGTATTGCCTAGACATGTAGATTTCCAAAAGAATAGATGTTAATCCAAGCATAGAATATCAAAACCCTAAAGCAAGCATATTTTATCAAGAGAAAATACACCTAACTAATCAAAATCATATAAACAATTTTTAGTTCAATGCAAAAATCATAATAGAGTTGTTATAATTAATTAATAGAAATATATCACTTTTACCGAAACAATGGCTTCCTCCATAGCCCCAAGGATTGGGTTTAGCTCATCATGATGTTGGAAACACGCTCAAAAGTTGATTTCATTGCTCAAAGTAGGTGTACAAATGATGAAATGGAGAAAACGATGAAAATTGGGTGTTTGCAACGTTTATAATTGTTGCAAAACACTGTTACAAAGAACGATAGAAAAGAACTGCTGCTGTTGTAACTCTGCGACCCTCGGATGGTTGTCGTTGTAACTGTTCATAAACGACTGCCTCTGGTGGTATTTTGTTCTTCGTGTTTTTGAACAGCAGCAGAAACAGAGTTCTGTAAACTCTTGATTCTGGCCTCCTGAGCTCTCCTCTCGACCCCAAACTCTCCGCCCCCCTTCTCTATGATCCCAACAATCTATTTATACTCCTCAGCCTCATTTAATCACGCCATAATTCTCAATATTCTTCATTGAACTCGGGCAGTAAAGAAAATATTCTGGGAATATTTTCTTCCCTTTTTCTTCTCCTGCACGCGTCTGGATACGTGCATAGAATCTTTGTTTAACTCCTTCACGTTTCTGAAGCAACCAACGCGTGCGGTACACGTCCAAACTCGTTGTAATCCCGTGACTTCTACCTTGTGAACACGGTTGCCCTGTTTAGCTTCAATCCGACGATGCAGCCAATTCTAATCGAAACAATCAACCATACCATGCCTGTTACGCTCCGTAAAGTCATCCCGTGCGAATTCAGCCATTGAGTCTCACTGCAGATCCTCAAAATCCGAAGAAAAATATGTTGCAGGTGAAAAAAAATATTTCCCGCCAAAAAATTTAATTCAAACGAGGGAGAAGGGTGTTGTGGACAAAAATGGGTGTTGTGGACAAAAATGGGCTACATATAGCCGTGGGTGACACTTAGAAAAAATGGGGGTCCGTATAGCAATTGTCCTCTGGGGTGCTCCGAGCAACTTTTCGAGCCGAATTTTCCAACAATATTTATTTTCCAAAAAAATACCTAAAAACACACAAAACACCATAATAAATACGAAATCGAGTACTAATAATACAGAACATTGAGGACAAATTAGACACATAAATGCGTCTATCACTCGGCATATGGGTTTTGACCAAGGGGTCCCACTTGTTAGTCAGCCGGTTGTTCCAGAAGTATCGTTGCCAACTGTTCTCGATGCTACTGTTCTTGTGTTGGGTAAAAGTATCCCTTTCCTGCTTGCGAAACTAAATCCATCAACAACTTCCAAATATAACATATTTTGGCAGGATGAGTTTCTCATTTTCCATGGATTCGTGAATGATGTGGTAGAAAACCGTCGCAGTAAGCCTTCTCCTGCGGTTTTAGCGGAGCATCCACTGCTAAGGGATCCTTCTTCTCCCAAGAAAAAATCCTTTAGCCCGAATGCAGATAGTCCCCAAGTGAAGGAGCGAAGATCTAAAAGTCGTGCAGATGGTTCCCAGTCAGTTTCGACAGCCCTACCGACTTTCAGTTCGTCCAATATGCGGGTACGTGTGATTTTCCTCTTGACTTTAGTTGGATCGTGTATATCCTTGTTTCTTTCCTGAGTATCCGTCTTTGTATCTTGCCTAGGGTCTCAGCAGCGCCTTTACCAAACTTGCAAGTAGTCAGAAAACATCGCTTCTCGAGACGGAGGGTGGCAGTGCTGAGCCTATCCGTGGCGATGGGGAACCCGAGAAGGATGAAAGCTTAGAGTTCAGTGATGGCGAGAGTAGTTCTTCCGACAGCAGTGCTGAATCTTCCTCTATCCAGTCTGAAAGCGAAACAGTGAGTCCCTCGCATGTTTTTTTTTTCTTTCTCTTTGGAAAATATCTAATCTGTGATGTCATAGGGGGAAACCGTTTCTGAAGATGGCCCTGAGACGGAGACTGGTGGTTATACAGCTTTGTCTCCAATTGTGGCAGCTGCACCGGGCGACCTTGGAATGGATGTTGATCGAGATGAAAACGTCGTTGTGACTCGGACAATGGAGAGTACTCCAGTGGCCTCAGGTGTAATTTTCGTTAGGAATCCCTTGTCGGTTGCTTATGTAGATGCGGGCGCCACTTTCAACCCTCCATACCTGGTTCCTTATCCGGATCATGTGTTGATCGGGGGATTTAGCGTGCCATCCAAACATGCGGTGATATACACCAAGATATGGGAAAGCTATGGACATATCGCCACGACCAAGAATGTTACTAGTCGATTTGCATTGGTTAAGCGTGTGGAGGAAGCTTTGTCTTCGATTGACGACATGTGCAACGTGACCGGTAATACTGTTTCTGAGGATGTGATCTCGAGCTGGAGGTTCCATCGTGACATGTGTGTAAACTTCGAGTTCAATGTTCCTTGGTTCGTTGAAGGTTTCTCTGAGGTTGAAAAGTTGCTGGTCGAAACAGTCGAAGGTCCTTATGCGGATATGGTGAAGAAGCAGGAAGCGGAAGTCGAAAAATTGTCCAGGAAGTTGAAGTTGAAGAGGGCGGCTCTCCAAAGCACGAAGGAGGCTCTTGCTAAGAAGATCAAGCCATTGTTGAAAAACTTTCCTTTAATATATTTCTGTCTTCTGAACTTCTTATTTTTAGGTGTTTTTTTTTGAAAGGCAAATGAAACGCCTAGTTTATGGTTTTGATTTCCTGGATTTTTTGGTTGATATACAAATGTTACCTTGATGGTTTTGGATTATTCTTTTGTAATGAATTGTTTTGGAATGGATTGTTTTGGGAATGATGTTGTCTTGATTATGATTGCAAGCGACCAAACATCCCAGGAAATCCATGGAACCGTGAGCGTTGCGTGTCGGTAGATGACATGGGGTGAAACATAACATGGCTATCGGTTTCATCATTCCCGTGAAAACTTGAAATAGAAAACTAGGTATTTTTTCTAGGTAAGACTTACTCGGTTTTTCAGGTCTCCTGATGAAAAAGGAATCTTCCGGGTGTAAGACCGAGTTTTACGGGAGGCACCGCCGTGATTGTGGAAAGTCCCCAGTTGTCTCATTTGATAGTCGTCGATCCCTGGCTGGATCGTTTGCTTTTAACCTCTAGGCAGTCCCCAGTCATCCCTCGTTGTGTCAAGATTGATAATCGCGTCGTCTGGTAACTGAGTCGTCGATCCCTGAGCGGATAGCCTGCTTCTACCTCCTTGATGTCTGGGTAGAAGCATGAGATCGATGGTCCAAAATTGGCATTGTAATCGAAAGATCAATCTCCCACTGCGGTCGCCAATTGTTTGAGAGTGAAAACGGTTTCTGCTGATTTTGGTAATTTCGGGTGTGTGGGTGAGAAACGAATTTAAACCCTAAACAATGTACTGCAAGAGAGTACTTTAGATTCGAGAAATCAATCTGTACAAATCCGACCTAAACCAAGAAATATCCGTTCCATACTTGTTTCGGTCACAAAGTGAAGGAGAAAGGTTGGTTTTGGGGAGGGAAGCGAAGAAAGTGTTGATACCAGAATAGTTGATTCTGGAAGAGTAGTTGTTTCACGACTTGTATCAGAAAGTGGGAAGCTAACAGATGGAAAGCTAGCAAATGTTTTCCGAGTGTTGTATCCTCCTGACCTGAACTTGTCGTTCGGCGGGAATATGTAATGCTTATTTATATAAATCGAAGTGAAACGTACTCTGGTCTCATTAAGAAATGGAAAACGGGTGAGTAAATGGGAGGAGGTGGTAACTGGTAACGCTTGGAATTGATGTTCCATAAAAGAAAGCGTTTCACCATTACTCCCTGTATTTACTAACCACCTCATCCTTATGACACTTTCTTATAACGAGCGTAGTGTATGCCGCACGTTGTAAACCGCCAAACCAATACCCAATGAGCATCCCCCAGTTTGTGACATGTGTTGATGTCTCGAGTGTTTTCGTGGAAAACATGTAGCATGTGGTTTTTTTCTGGCAAGTTGAGCTTGGGAGACTTGCCAGCTCGGTGATAACCTTCAACGGTCGAGATTTTACATCTTAATAGGAAGGTAGCCGTTGATTATTGCAACCTTTCTTTTGGTAGCCAGTGACATGAAAGTATGATCAGTATGGCTTTAATACGGCCCAGTTTAGGCGCGGCCAAAAGTTAGGGGTTTGGCTTTGTTTAGGCGCAACCAAACTAGGGCCAAAGGTTGCCATGTGTTAGCTGGTAACCTTGGACGGCTAAGATATGCATCTTAGATGAAAAAGTGGTCGTTGATTGTTGCAGGCCTTCGTTTTGGTAGCCGCATAGGGAAGGCCGACATGGTATGGCGCGGCAAGGTGGTTGGCATGCCATTGGCATATGTGGCATGGCATGCCTTGGCGCAGTTTGGCGTGGCCAAAACTAGGGTTTTGGGATAAAGGTTACCATGCGTTGTTTGGAAACCTTGGACGGCTAGGATTTGCATCTAGGATGGAAGGGTGGTCGTTGATCGTCGCACACCTTCGTTTTGGTAGATGCATGAGGAAGGCCGGCATGGTATGGCGCGGCAAGGTGGTTGGCATGCCATTGGCACATGTGGCATGACATGCCTTGGCGGGTTTGGCGTGGCCAAAACTAGGGTTTTGGGCCAAAGGTTACCATGCATTGTTTGGCGACCTTGGACGGCTAGGATTTGCATCTAGGATGGAAGGGTGGCCGTTGATCGTCGTACACCTTCGTTTTGGTAGCCGCATGGGAAAAGTCGACATGGTATGGCACGACAAGGTGGTTGGCATGCCATTGGCACACGTGGCATGGTATGCCTTGGCGCGGTTTGGAGTGGCCAAAACTAGGGTTTTGGGCCAAAAATTTGGCGACCTTGGACGGCTAGGATTTGCATCCAAGATGGAAGGGTGGCCGTTGATAGTCGCACGCCTTCGTTTTGGTAGCCGCATGGAGAAGGCCGGCATGGTATGGCGCAGCAAGGTGTTTGGCATGCCATTGGCACATGTGGCATGGCATGCCTTGGTGCGGTTTGGCGTGGCCAAAACTAGGGTTTTGGGACAAAGGTTACCATGCGTTGTTTGGCGACCTTGGACGGCTAGGATTTGCATCTAGGATGGAAGGGTGGCCGTTGTCGTCGCACACCTTCGTTTTGGTAGCCGCATATGGAAGGTCGGCATGGTGGGGACAAGGCCAATGGCGCGGATGGCTTGGCATAGTGGGGCCAAGATTTTGGAACAGACAGCTTGGCATGGTGGGGCCAAGGCAAGGTGCGGTTGGCTTGGCATGGTGGGGCCAAAGGTTTGGCATGCCATTGGCGCACGGTGTGGCTAGCATGGTTGGGGCCAAGGCAAGGTGCGGTTGGCTTGGCATGGTGGGGCCAAGGCAAGGTGCGGTTGGTTTGGCATGCCATTGAGTCATCCAACGCAAATATTAAGATGGTAAATGCAAAAAGTAAACGAAAATATAAAAATAAAAATAAAAATACATCTACTGGAATGTACAAAAAGTATCCCCATAAACTAACAACCTGAAAATTTGGGGATCAACCCAAAATACAACATTTACAAATGACAGATTCACACTTATGTTATCACGATGCGGAGACACTGAAACTATCAAAAATAGAGACTTACCTCCAAACCAAGTTTTTACAACACAAGGAAGTGTGTAAAGAACATAATATGGGGATATTATTGGGACTGGGAAATTTTCAATTGGACCATGCACGATATCAGGAATAGGCAAGTCCTATGGGTACTTAGATGCAAAGTAATCCAACAACACTTTAGAAGCACACAATTCTAACCCTAAATTAGGCAACTTTTGGAAGTCTAGGGGTCTATAAACAACCTCTAAGTTGGGTGAATTATCTTGTGGGATGGATCCGTCTATGGAATTAGGCAAATCATCCACAAGATCATCTATATGTTTTGTTTGGAACAAAGAGTCATACAAGATTCATCATCATCAGCATATAATCTTTGACATTCAAGAACTCTCAATATTTGTTCCAAACTAGGCGGTGTGTGTTTGTAATACTTCTCATATATTGTTAAAGGTGATTCTTCACTTACCACATGTAGAGTAGAAACTCCATACTGTTGCCTACGCTTATATTCAGCAAGCTTCATCTCAGATGAGGTTTCCTGATAATTTGACTTTCTACGCTTATATTCCGCCAGCGTCATCTTAGTTGACATCTCCTAGGAAGAAGTCATCATCCTCAAAAATTCCCTGAAAAGAAATACAAAAAGAAACGTTAAAGGAAAAAATAAAATCTAAAATGAAATGAAAATACTGTACAAAATAAAAATAAACCTAAAAATTAATCTAAAAACAAATCCGCGTCGGCGGCGCCAAAATGATCAGGTTTTTTATTGTGTTGAAGTAATAGGATTCGAACTCTAAGACTTGTGAAGATTAAATTTAAAGGTTTAAATAAAATAATAAACAAAGGCGAGAGTTACTGGTACTAGGATTCCACCAAATATTCAAATTCATGCGATTCACCTATTTATTTTAAACCATTATAGCTCATTCAATAAGAATTTTGACTCTATTTCTTTGCCTAAGGTAGATTCTTAAAATATTAATTGTAAATCTTAAGCATGGCATATCAAAAGAATTAATCCTAAGCATAAACCATCAAACAAAATGACAATTAATTAAGAATTTTTTTTTAAATTTTAATTCAATGCAAATAGTCATATAAAGAATTAAATGAATTTACCACATGACGAATTTTGGTTTCCTCCGTCGTCCCAGAGAAAGGTTAAGCTCCACATAGTGAAAAACACGCTCAAAATATATTTTTATAGCTCAAATGGTGTTTACAAGGAAGAAAAGGGAGGAAAATAACATAAACCACAAGCTTGCAACGCTTAATGGTCGTTGCAACTCACTGTTACAACTGTTGCGAAGAACTATAGTTATATGGTGTCGCAGAAGAGCTTCCGTTTATGGATTGGATATGTGACGGTCAAGAACGACAGTTCTTATCAGTTCATTGTTCTTCAGCTTCTCCTTCTCTGCAGCAGCAGAGAAATCTTCTCTGCAGCTTCTTATTCTTCTCTGTAGCCTATCCCAACTCTCGATACCTTCTCTGCTACCACCACAACATATTTATACTCAACAGTGCCATGAATAACACATCATTACTCCAGAAAATCTCTCCATAACTCGGCAGTAAAAGAAAATAATCTTTGGATATTTTTCTTCCCTATTTTATCTTCTCACGCGTCTGCATCATTCAACCACCCTCCAACACGTTGACAACCTATTTCTGATAGAGTCAAACACACTAACTGCTCAGCCAGCCATAGAAAATCCCATGAACATCTCTAACCAACTATACACTCCCTGTTTTCTTCTCTCCGACGATTCAGCCCAACTTCACCGGTTTTGAAGGACTTACCAGTCCTGTTTAGACGAAACAGGCCCAATCCAATCAACTGTATTGTTTTAATCTCCCAAAAAGTCGTCCAAAACCAAAACAATAATATCGGGTTTTTTTAAAATACGTAAACTCCCTGAGTTATTCAAACTGAATTTCCAACCAATTCCAATCCAAAACGTTGATCATACCATGCTTGTTTGGTCCTACGGATTACTCCCAGACAAAATCAGCCCTTTAATCTCGTTCAATCTCCTCCAAATTATTAACCCTACTTTCTGCTCAATATTCCCGCCAAAAACCAGATTCAAATGGGGAAGATGATGGCCGCCCCTTAACAAAGATGGGATGCAAATAGCCACTGGGTGTAAATAGCGAACAAGGTGCCCCTTAATAACTGGAAGCCCCTTAGTAATTGAGGTGTCCCTTATCCAAAAATGAGAGTCTGAATAACATGTGTCCTCCGGAGTACAAAAACCAATTTTCGAGCAACTTTCTCCATAAGAGCTTATTTCAGAAAAACACCTACAAACAAGATTATCAGTGATAAAATGAGTCCCAGCTAATGTATTTATGGGTGAAAATGCGCTGCACTTTCGTGCTCATCAGTGGTGACCTTTAACGGTCGAGATTTTGCATCTTAAGAGGAAGGTAGCCGTTGATTATTGCAACCTTTCGTCTGGTAGCCAGTGGCATAAAGGTATGATCAGTATGGCTTTAATATGGCCCAGTTTAGGCGTGGCCAAACTAGGGCCAAAGTTTGCCATGTGTTAGCTGGTAACCTTGGACGGCGAAGATCTGCATCTTAGATGACAAAGTGGTCGTTGATTGTTGCTGGCCTTCGTTTTGATAGCCGCATAGGGAAGGCCGACCAAACTAGGGCCAAAGTTTTCCATGTGTTAGCTGGTAACCTTGGACGGCGAAGATCTGCATCTTAGATGACAAAGTGGTCGTTGATTGTTGCTGGCCTTCGTTTTGATAGTCGCATAGGGAAGGCCAACATGGTATGGCGCGGCAAGGTGGTTGGCATGCCATTGGAACATGTGGCATGGCATGCCTTGGCGCGGTTTGGCGTGGCCAAAACTAGGGTTTGGGGCCAAAGGTTACCATTGTTGTTTGGAGACCTTGGAAGGCTAGGATTTACATCTAGGATGGAAGGGTGGCCATTGATCGTCGCACGCCTTCGTTTTGGTTGCCACATGGGGAAGGCCGACATGGTATGGCGCGGCAAGGTGGTTGGCATGACATTGGCACATGTGGCATGGCATGCCTTGGCACGGTTTGGCGTGGCCAAAACTAGGGTTTTGGGCCAAAGTTTACCATGCGTTGTTTGGCGACCTTGGACGGCTAGGATTTGCATCCAGGATGGAAGGGTGGTCGTTGATCGTTGCACGCCTTCGTTTTGGTAGCCGCATGGGGAAGGCCGACATGGTATAGCGCCACAAAGGTGGTTGGCATGCCATTGGAACATGTGGCATGTCATGCCTTGGCGCGGTTTGGCGTGGCCAAAACTAAGGTTTTGGGCCAACGGTTACCATGCGTTGTTTGGAGACCTTGGACGACTAGGATTTTCATCTAGGATGGAAGGGTGGTCGTTGATCGTCGCACGCCTTCGTTTTGGTAGCCGCATGGGGAAGGCCGACATGTTATGGCGCGGCAAGGTGGTTGGCATGCCATTGGCACATGTGGCATGGCATGCCTTGGCGCGGTTTGGCATGGCCAAAACTAGGGTTTTTGGCCAAAGGTTACCATGCGTTATTTGGCGACCTTGGACGGCTGGGATTTGCATCTAGGATGGAAAGGTGGTCGTTGATCGTCGCACGCCTTCGTTTTGGTAGACGCATAGGGAAGGTCGTCATGGTGGGGCCAAGGCCAATGGCGCGGATGGCTTGGCATAGTGGGGCCAAGGGTTTGGTACGGACGGCTTGGCATGATGGGGCCAAGGCAAGGTGCGGTTGGCTTGGCGTGGTGGGGACAAGGGTTTGGCATGCCATTGGCGCATGGTGCGGCGAGCATGGTTGGGGCCAAGGCAAGGCGCAGTTGGCTTGGCATGGTGGGGCCAAGGTTTTGGCATGCCATTGGCGCATGGTGCGGCTAGCATGGTTGGGGCCAAGGCAAGGTGCGGTTGGCTTGGCATGGTGGGGCCAAGGGTTTGGCATGCCATTGGCGCATGGTGCGGCTAGAATGGCTTGCATGCCTTGGCGCGGTAGATGTGGCTGGCATGGTTTGCCATTGGCACAGTGGTGCGGCTGGCATGGTTGGCATGCCTTGGCGCGGAGATGTGGCTGGCATGGTTTGCCATTGGCATAGTATTGGGATGGCATGGTTGGCATGTCGTGGCGCGGAGATGTGGAAGGAATGGTTTTCCATTGGTACGGTGGTACGGCTTGCATGCCTTGGCGCGGGGATGTGGCTGGCATGGTTTTCCATTGGCACAGTGGTGCGGATGGCATGGTTGGCATGCCTTGGCTCGGAGATGTGGCTGGCATGGTTTGCCATTGGCACAGTGGTGCGGCTGGCATGTTTGGCATGCCTTGGCGCGAAGATGTGGCTGGCATGGTTTTCCATTGGCACAGTGGTGCGGCTGGCATGGTTGGCATGCCTTGGCGCGGTAGCATGAGAATTATGGCTTGGCATAGATGATGTCGGTTAATGTTAAGGGTTCTTCCGTGGAACATGACACATAAAAAAAAGGTACCCTGGTAATTCTTACGTAGGCATGCTGATCGATTCAATAAATGTGCTAATGCTCAAAGTGACGTCATGTCAGTTGTATGGTTTTACGATTTTAACCCTAAGCTAAAAACCACCATCAACAACGATAAAGCCAATATCAATTGTGTACCTGATCTTCTGAACTAGACTACCTAGAGCCAAGAATTATTATTGAAAGCTCGGTTGTTTCTTTATTTCCACAGGTTCCAAAGGATTGCAGCTGGTAACGCTTTAATTATGAGAGATTTGTGAGTCTTGATGTTGGGATTGGGCCACGTGTGAACGGCAGTAGCGACCGAATACGGAATTACCCAAAGAAGATTAAACTCGGCTCTGAAGAGATCCCAAATATGGCTAACAAATTAATAATTCAGAAGCATATGGGAGGTTGTTTCTTCATCATCCACACAAAGGTAGCAGTGATTGACCCAAATTTTCTACCTTCTCCTACACAACTCGTCTTGAGTAAGCACTTTATCTTTGGACGCAACCCATATAACTAAACTAACCTTTGAAGGCCAGTATTTCGACCAAATTCTTTTTGGATGCACACAAGTTAGGTATTCTTCTGAATTTTGGCATGGATTAGCCAGTTGTAATATATCATAACGGAGAAATCACCTTCTTGTTGTGAATCCTTCCAGACTTTGATATCGTACTTTTTGTTGGGGAACAAGGATTCTTCAAGAAGATACAAGAGTGAAGCAATATCGCTGAAGACATTATCGCGGGCTCTGCGAGTAGTACCCAAATTTCGGTTCCGGGATGTTGAACACTTGAGCTAATGTTGCAGATTTTGAGGCTAATGCATTGAAATCAACATGAAATTGTTTGAATAGCGGAGCATGACCTACCAACGTACCATTCCAGAAACTTATCTTGTTTCCATCACCCAAAATAAATTTTCAATAGAACTTATCAGAAAAGTTGTGAATACTTCTCCATATGCTACACCCATATGCATGTTCAGGAGACTTAGTATTCTAACTTAAAAGCGCAAGGCGATTCTTTTTCTCCATCGAATGTTCCCAGAGGACCGAATCACCATCACTAAATTTCCAGTATCATTTCATTAGTAAAGTTACGTTCATAAAATGTAATTGTTTGATGCCTAAACTAGGGTTGTCAATGGGTCTGGGTCCTCCCGGGTACCACTAGACCCGGACCCAGACCCTACTTACAAAAGACGGGTCCGGTTCCTAACGGTTTCGGGTACGGTTCCTAAATTTTTGGACCCAGAACTGGACCCGTTTAAAGACCCGGGTACCCGTCGGTTCCGGGTACCCATTGGGTATTAAGAAAACTATGAAAAAAATCTTAAAAACTTATATTTTTCTCTTTTTAGCTTGAATCCAAATTATTTTTGTAAAAGTTTATTATTATTTATTAATTAATGTACTAAATAAAGATTAAATGTAAGAAAAAAATGAAAAATCAAAAAAAAATCAAAACCAAAACTAGTAAGATGCTTATAATTTTGCTAAAAAGATGAATAAAATGATGAATAACCGGGTACCTGATACCCGTGGGTTACCCGTTTGGACCCGTTAAGATTCGGGTCCAAGTTGTTAATGGGTCCAACTTTAGGACCCGGAACCAGAGCAGAATCTCGCGGGTCCGGTTCCGGGTAATGGATACCCATTGATAGCCCTAGCCTAAACCACCAAGAGATTTTGGCTTTACTAGATTTTCTCAAGAAACATGGTGGTGTTTCTTGTCGTCAAGTCCATCATCCCACATGAAATTGCATATGACTCTTTCCAGCTTCTTTATAATATGCATAGGAGCAACAAAGATCGAAAGGAAATAGATAGGAAGAGCTGAGAGTTCGAAATATCAAAGTTAATTTATCGAGAGAGATTTGGACTTCCAAGCAGACAAGCGAGCTTCAAATCTTTCAATGAATTTAATCTGTTTGATGTTTGATCTATAAGGTTCACCGAGAGGAAGACCCAAATAAGACGTCTGCAAGTACTGAAATCTGAAACCCATCGAGGCAGCTAAGGGATCCAGATTCGGCACCTCACCAACATGCATAAGTGCAGTTTTATGAAAATTAAACCTTGAGCCCTGAGATTATTTCAAACCAAATGAGAATGTTGCGTAAGTGAAACTATGCTTTGCTGATTATTATTATTAAGAAAAACAAGAGTATCGTCGGCAAATTATAGGTGGGTGATTTTTTAGCCTTCGGGGATGATTTCAGAACCGTTAAGCCACCCAACCATTTCTTCCTTGGCGAAAGTGAGATTGAGAGATTCAGAAATAAGGAGAAATAAAAGGGGGGATATGGGATCCCCCTGCCTCAGCCCTTTTGAAATCTTAAAACGCCCATTTGAAGAGCCATTAATGAGTACTGAAAAGTTGATGTGTGAAATGACGAGGTACCCAAATACATCACAATCATTTCGTTTCAACCTATAAGTCTGATATCTTGTGTGGTCGTCTAAGGAAAACAAGATATTTACTTGACAACAGTTATGGTACTTAAACTGATTGACTATAGGATCAATTTCAAGTAATATGGATTAACGTACAAGTGTATTTACTTTATTATAACTGTTAGAGCACTGCTCAGACGAACTTGCAAGCGTTGCTATCTCAAGCTTGTTTGTCAAGTTTAGTTGTCAAAACTATATGTCTTGATTTCTAGTCTACTTATAGGTATGTCTCGGATTAGGATAAAATGTGTAGTTGAGCTTTAGACTTCACGGCGTTCATCGATTGAAGACGAAGAACTACTAAGGGGAGCTTGTGGAACTTAATCCACAAAAGGTATGTGAAGACTTGAACTCATCTGTTACTCAGAAGTCTATTTCTATTATATCTACTATTGAGACAAGAGTCTTATAGCTATATATACTTTACATTATACACATTAGATATTTCGAGCTGAGTTTAACTCGCTTACATATTTCTCGAAATATCTGTTGGTAAGCTTTCTCTTTAACCAAGTTCATCTTTTATTCTTAACGAAATTCAAAATATGATCATTTTCGATGTAGAATCGGAATGTTTCATATTGATCATTTGGTCACTTGAAAATTGCTTTGAAGCTAATAGTTTGTGTGTGACAGATATTCTCGTCTTCCAAGAATGTTTCAATGATTGAAATAGGAGTTTAGAACAATTAACCATTTTATTGGATATAGCAAAGTATGCGTACTTGTATGCGTACTGTTGCAAGTGTGTTCCAAGTCCGGGAAATTGATTCAATAGTTGAAGTCCAGGAACTATAGTACGCATACCCGTATGCGTACTTATTCCACTGAGTTTGGTCATGAACGATAGAATGCGTACCCGTTTTCATACTGGCGAACAAGACCAAGTCCAGGAACCTAGGTATGCGTACCCGTTTGCATACCTGAGTGGGTTAAGTTCTAAAATCGGTTATGTATGTTTATATACTCTTGAACAAATACATTTATATATTAAGGAATGCAGTCTTTGCAAACTGTGGTTATAATTTTCATGAATTGATTCGAGTGAATCAAAACCGATTTTGCTTCAATTGTGTCTTGTATACTTTTAAGAGAATATAACAATTGAACAACTCTATAACTAGTTTCATTTGAGTCATTTGAACTAGTTGTGATTAAGATGAATAAGGTTGATATGAAAGTGTTCATATGGCTAACTTTGGTTAACTATTGTTGAACCAACCAAGTGTACATGTTTAGGTACGAACCTATATCTAAATGAAGGTACATTTCATTTTTGTGTAACAAGCTAAGAAAATCTAACAGTTGGAAGATATTAGATTGAATCTAATCAAGTTTTCATCTAACGGTGAATATTAAATGCTTTGTTACCAAGGTAACATTGATTGCAAACCTAATTTGAAGACTATATAAGGGAAACTTCTAGCAACTGGGAAACCTAATCCCCACACCTCCTGTGTGATACTAGTTGCGACTAGAGTCAATTCTCCGTTAACCTAGGTTTTTCCTAAAACCATTATAGGTTAACGACTAAAAGACTTCATTGTGATTCTGAATCCATACCCAACTATTTTCTCTGAAGTTGCGTGTTCTGATCTTACTTTGTTCTATCGTATTGAGTATTATCTTCTCTAAGATTTGCTCGAGATTTAATCTCCAATAGGTAAGATAAAAAGTAATTACAAAGACCTTCGTCTCATTCTTTGTGATTCCACAATATCTTGTTCCGCTACCATACAGTTAAGATTATTATAAGGTGATTGATATTACTAGGTTGTTCTTCAGGAATATAAGTTTGGTGTATCAATTGGTTCCTATTCACCTTGATTTATCAAAAGACGGAACAAAAACTCGTAGGTATTTTTGTGGGAGACAGACTTATCTATTCAATAGACTTTTCTGTGTGAGACATATTTGTTTATCAAGTCTTCGACTTTAGGTCGTAGAAACTCTTAGTTGTGGGTGAGTTCAGCTAAGGGAATCAAGTGCGTAGAGTCCTGCTGGGATTCAGAGACGTAAGGAACGCCATTGTACCTTAATCAGTGTGAGATTAGTTAGGGGTCAACTACATTCCAGTCTGAAGTTAACTTGTATTAGGCTAGATTATGTAGCGTCTTAATATAGTGTGGTGTTTAAATATGGACTAGGTCCCAGGGTTTTTCTGCATTTGCGGTTTCCTCGTTTACAAAATTTCTGGTGTCTATGTTATTTCTTTTCCGCATTATATTTTCTATATAATTGAAATATCACAGGTTATGCGTAGTTCAATCAATTGGTGAATCCAACCTTTGGTTGTTGATTGAAATTGATTGACGCTTGGATATTGGTCTTTGGTACCATCCAAGTTATTTCTCATATTAATTCGGCTCACATATTTCTATCTGTTCGATTGCGAATTGATTTGAAAAATTGAGATATAACATATTTTCCTTGATTGAGTCTGACTGTCTAGTTGATTCTCTTGGAATTATATTGGAGTTAGACCATACATATTTCCTAAAAGAAATATTGGGTATGGTTGTTAGACCCCCGCCTTTTCAATTGGTATCAGAGCAGGCAAACACGTTTAAGACCTCATAAGTCTGTGTTTGTAGCAATCAGACTCTACAGACAGAAGTGTTATCTCAATAAACGTACCACCAGATCCAGGGATTTCAGAATTCTCTTCCATGACTGATCTAATAAAATCTGTACAAGAAATTCGGTCTAAACCTCCACCAGGTTTAAAATTCCTTGAAGTGTTTTCAGGGATTGAAAATAAACTTGAAAGTTTATCTCTTCATATTGAGTTATATCTCCAAAAAGAGAAAGATTCTCCTAATAAGCTAAATCAAGTTATGATAAATAATGTTCATGTTGAGGTCGATATTGGTCTGTTATTTTGTGAAAGCAATGCTCCTTCTATGTGTAATCTAATTGGTGGTAACATACTGAACGAATTACAAGAGGAGCTTAATTCTCAGCTATTGGACTGTATCATCTCAGAGCATTAAACATTTCATCAGTAACCTCCTGATACACTCTCTCAAGATAATTGTATTTCCCTATTTTGTGAAAAAGTTAGGATGTCTCTTCTTATCAAAGAGTTTCCCTGTGCAGTACTGAATATTATCTGCAGAGAATGTTATTTGTAAGTTACAAACGAAGAAATCAGGAACACAAATTCTCTTGTGGTTCTTTAAAGTTCTTTGAAAAACTTGTAACAACAGTTCCTTGGGTGTTTCTCAATACTGTAAGATGCAAGAGTAGTTGGAAAGAAACTCTTTCTTGGTGTCACAGTGTGCCAACTCTCTATGTATTATCTTGTCTAGTTTATATAAAAAATTGCTCAAGAAAATGTTTGTTGCTTATCAAAATCCGATGAAACTTAAAACAAACGATCCCTTGACTGCACACGTACGGTTCGCATTTTCTGAACTTGTAACCATTACGTGTTCGAACCGCGTTCCAGAACATTCTTAGCCGGTTCATATGCCATCGGTTGACACATAAAAAGAGGAATAACTCTCTTCGTTCTCTTCACCTCTTCTTCTTCTCAAACAGTTCGAGAACGAATGAGAAAAACCCAAAGTTCGCATTCCATCATCTACCTCTCTCTCGTTTCTTAACCTTTTTGTGTTTAGTTTGGTTCATTGAAATCAGGAGAAGCCTTTCTGCTGCGAGTTAAGAACGGATTTTGAGTTTGTCACCGTTTCGGAACTTCACCATTGGCAACTGTTCAGTTACCCAAGTAAGTTCTCTAACAAATTTTTTTTAGCATGTCTAAAGGGAAGTATAATAGTGGTGCAAGTTCAAGTAGGAGGTTTGTTGATAGTGATGATGATATTGGTGTAGATGTTCGCCAACCGTATTTTCATGCTAGCCGACGAATTATCTTTACAAATATTTCTGCCATGAATAGATATAATAAACTCTATAGTGGTCATTTTGTCATGGAAATGACATATGATCTATCAGTTCAGGAACCAGACTTTCACATGTTCATGAACCAGTTTGAGTGGGGCGATATTCATAAGGGTTTGGGGAAATCATATCCTGAAATGACTTGCGAATTTTATGCAAACTTACTTTCACCCAACAAGACCAACTGCTGTTCTAAGACTATGGTCAAAGGAAAAATGTTTGAGGTTAATCATAGCTTTATTGATGAGTTATTAAACTTGCCTCTCCATCATTCATTTATTGTTCCTCAACTAGAAGGTCAAAGACCAAATAAGAATCAGTTGTCTGAACTGCTCTTAGGAAATAATGTGCCATGGATAAGAAGCAAACTTCCCGTGAACAATATAAGCTTTCATTTGAAGATTTTTTGGTAAGCTGGTTGTGTCTAACTTAATTCCCAGTACGCTCGACAGAAATCTCTGGAGCAGAACTCTGGCTGAGTTGATTTACCATCTTGTTTCTGGTGAAGAGGTTGATTTCTGCGGATTAATTGTTCGTCAAATGATTCACATGGTTTCACAAAAGAAAAACCCTGGTTTTTCATGCCTCATTACCCGAATCTGTCGTCAATTTAATATTGCTCAGCTTGGAACTTGTGTTGGTACTCCATCTCCCTTGAGCCAGACAGACATTAACAAGATGAAAAAACCTTCCAATCCTTAAGTTGTTTCTCTTCTACAAAGGAATGGGTGCT
Organism: Papaver somniferum; assembly: GCF_003573695.1. NCBI lineage: Eukaryota > Viridiplantae > Streptophyta > Magnoliopsida > Ranunculales > Papaveraceae > Papaver > Papaver somniferum. The sequence continues at coordinate 7,206,744 of NC_039359.1, forward strand.
TGGAGAGACAGTTGACTTATGCTGTGACAGTTCATCCAGATCTAGCTGAACCAATATCCAAGATTGCTAAGGATAACTATCACAATCTGGATTAATGTTTTTTTCTTCATGTTGTTTATGTCATTTTTAGATTTTTATTTTGGTATTTTCTGTTGAACTTCTTATGTCGAACTTATTAAATTTTTACTTTTAATGGTTGTAATAACTTTAATGGTATTTTAGCCTCGAATGATCTTATCTTTCAATTAAACTACTAAATGTGTTAAATCCATAAGAAGTTTAGCTACATATAGGTCAAAAGTTAAGTCTATTGTGTCATTATGAAAATATTGATGGAAAATAGAATGAACTTTTGAATTATATGTCAAAGATCAAGTCTATATTATCATTATACAAATATTGATGAAAAATAGAATGAATCTTTGAATATTCTACAGTATCGATCTTTCCTTGATCCACTTCTATGTGAAAGTACTGTACAGCTCCGTAAGTTTTCTTATGTTGAGTATTTCCGATTAAATTAATGATTGAGGTTCCTTTGTGGTTAATTTAATTGAGTTTTTTGGATACAAATTCATGTTTCATATGATTTTTTAATGTACAAATAACTCCTTCATTTCTTGGAAAAGTAAGGTCGCTCTTGTTGTTCTTTTGGGAATGAAATTTTATGGGGGAGAGTTCTTAATTGAGCTTATGCTTAATTTCCAAATTTTTGTGGGGAGTGCGGTTGTGGAATATTTTAGGATTTTTCTTGTATCTTTATAAACTCCTTGATGAATACACTAAGTTTCGACTATGTGAAATCATCCAAACAAAGTTGATATGTTCTCTTTTAGTCATGAAGTATCTCTTTGAGAATTTCATTATGATCCCGCTAGTTTTCGTACCTTTGCCAATTTATATTGACAAAAGGAGGGAGAATTATTTTTTTAGTTCACATTACATATACATATGGTTTACAGATCATTATGTAAGGGGGAGTGGTTTTCATTGTGAGATGAAGTATTGACTAGGGGGAGTGATACATATCAATATTCAAAGTTGTGATACTGAAAAAGCGGGGGTACAAAAACCACACCCAATATTTCGCTTAGCAATCTGTATAGAAAAACTTCAATATACTTTCAAGAGAATCAACTAGATAGTCAGACTCAATCTTTAGAAAAGTACATCAAAGAGTTTATATCTCAATTTCTCAATTCAATCCGCAATCAAACAAATAGGAATTTGCGAGCCCGATTTAATAAGAGAAATAACTTTGGACGGTATCACACACCAATATCCAAGTGTCAATAAATTCAATCAACAACCCAAAGGTCGGGCTCACGAACTGATTGATCTTAATGCACAACCTGTGATATTTCTATTATATAACAAAATATAATGCAGAAAAGAAATAACACAGACACCAGAAATTTAGTTAACGAGGAAACCGCAAATGCAGAAAAAACTCGGGACCTAGTCCAGCTTTGAACACCGCAATGTATTAAGCCGCTACAGACACTAGCTTACTACCAATGAACTTATGACTAGAATGTAATTGAACCCTAATCAATCTTACACTGATCAAGGTACAGTTTTGCTCCTTACGTATCTGAACCCCAACAAGATTCTGCGCACTTGATTCCCTTAGCTGACCTCACCCACAACTAAGAGTTGCTACGACCCAAAGTCGAAGACTTGATAAAAATCTATCTCACACAGAAAAGTCTATTGAGATAGATAAATCTGTCTCACACAGAAATACATATTAGTTTTGTTCTGTCTTTTGATAAATAAATGTGAACATGAACCAATTGATAAACCAGGCTTATATTCCCTAAGAACAACCTAGTATTATCAATCACCTCATAATAATCTTAATCGTATGGAAGCGAAACAAAATATTGTGGAATCACAAACAATGAGATGAAGATGATTGTGACTTCTTTTTATCTTTCCTATCAGAGATCACTCTCGAGAAAATCTTAGATAATATAGTACTCAATCAAGATAGAACATGGCGAGATCAGAACACGCAACTACATAGAAAATAGTTGGGTCTGGCTTCACAATCCCAATGAAGTCTTCAAGTCGTTAACCTACATGGTTTTGGAAAAAACCTAAAGTTAAAGGAGAATCGACTCTAGTCGCAACTAGTTTCACCGTTAGATGAAAACCTGATTAGACTCAAGCTAATATCTTTCAACTGTTAGATCGAACTTAGCTTGTTACACACAAACGAAATGTGCCTTCATTTAGATATGAGTAACCGTACCTAAACGTATACACCTTATTGGTTCAATAATAGTTAACCGAAGTTAGCCATATGAACACTTTCATATCAAACTTATTCAGCTTAATCACAACTAGTTCAAATGACTCAAATGAAACTAGTTATAGAGTTGTTCAATTTTTATAATTCTCATAGAAGTATACAAGAACACAGTTGAAGCAAAATCGATTTTGATTCACTCGAATCAAGTCATGAACATTAATATCCATGGTTTGCAAAATATTGCATTCCGTATTATATATATAAATGTATTAGTTCATGAACAAATCGATTTTAGAACATTATCCACTCAGGTATGCAAACGGGTATGCATAACTTAGTGGTCGGACTAAGTTTGGGTTCGCCAGTGTGCGAGAGGGTACACATACCGCCAAACTCAGCATATATTCCCGGACCTGAACCTCATACCAGTACGCGTAACGGTATGCGTACAAGGTTCCCGAACTTTCACTAAACCAACCAGTACGCATACGGGTATGCATACCATGGTTCCCGGACTTGGATAACATATATGCAAGTATGCATACTATGCTTATATCCAATTGTTCTAAACTCTATTTCAATCATTGAAACATTCTTAGAGGATAACAATAGTTGTTTTCACTAACTATTAGCATCAAAGGAATTTCAAGTTATTGAAATAATCATCACGAAACATTCCAGGTCTACATCAAATGATGGTCTCACAGAAATCATGTAAGATGTTACCAGGCGATTTTCACATGATCATATTTTGACTTTTGTCAAGAATATCAGATGAACTTGTTCGAAGAGAAAGCTTACCAACATATATTTCGAGAAATATGTAAGCGAGTTAAACTCAGCTCGAAATATCAAATGTGTATAATCAAATACTATATAGAAATACGACTTTTGTCTCAATATAGGAGATAGAGTAGAAATAGACTTTCCAAGTGATAGATGAGTTTCAGTCTCCACATACCTTTTGTTGATGAAATTCCACAAACTATCCTTAGTAGTTCTTCGTCTTCAATTGATGAACGCCGTGAAGTCTAAAGCACAATTACACAATCTATCTTAGTCCGAGACATAGCTTTAAGTAGACTAGAAATCAAGACTTATAGTTTTGATCACTAACATTGACAAACAAGCTTGAGATAGCAACGCTTTAGAGTTCGACAGAGCAGTGCACTAACAGATACAATTGAACTTTGATGATGTGTAATAATACTATGACATTGTATAGCAATAATTGAGAATAATTATTTTCTTATTGTTATGGCTACGGATCTTCAACAACTATAATGCTGAGTTGAACACGTTCAGAATCACTGGAGTACTTAAAAGTGACGAAGATTTCGAGTAATGTTGAATAACCAAGGAAATCAAGCATTCGGATGAGAAGCTACAAAGTCTATTTATTTTTTAATCCATATGTATTTATAGTTTTGTCACTAAAATTGACAAAGGGGGAGATTGTTAGAGCACTGCTCGGTCGAACTCGCAAGCGTTGCTATTTCAAGCTTGTTTGTCAAATTTAGATGTCAAAATTATAAGTCTTGATTTCTAGCCTACTTATAGCTATGTCTCGGATTAGGATAAAATGTATAGTTGAGTTTTAGACTTCACGGTGTTTATCGATTGAAGAAGAAGAACTACTAACGGGAGCTTGTGGAACTTCATCAACAAAAGGTATGTGGAGACTTGAACTCATCTATCACTCAGAAGTATATTTCTATTTTATCTCCTATTGAGACAAAAGTCATATAGCTATATAGCATTTACATTATACACATTTGATATTTCGAGCTGAGTTTAACTAGCTTACATATTTCTCGAAATATTTGTTGGTAAGCTTTCTTTAACCAAGTTCATCTTTTATTCTTGACGAAATTCAAAAGATGATCATTTTCAAAATCTCCTGGTTACATCTTACATGATTTGTGTGAGACAATCATTTGATGTAGACTCGGAATGTTTCGTATTGATCATTTGATCACTTGAAAATTGCTTTAAAGCTAATAATTTGTGTGAGGCAGCTATTCTCGTCTTCCAAGAATGTTTCAATAATTGAAACGGGAGTAGAACAATTAACCATTTGATTGGTTATAGCACAATATGCGTACTTGTATGCCAACTGTTGCAAATGTGTTCCAAGTCTGGGAATTTAGTATGCATACCCATATGCGTACTGATTCACCAGTTGAAGTCCGGGAACTATAGTATGCACACCCGTATGCGTACTGATTCAACTGAGTTCGGTCATGAACGGCAGTATGCGTACCCGTTTGCATATTGGCGAACAAGACCAAGTCCGGGAACTTAGGTATGCGTACCCATTTGCATACCTGAGTGGGTTAAGTTATAATATCAGTAAAGTATGTTTAAATACTCATGAACAAATATATTTATATAATAAGGAATGCAATCTTTGCAAACCGTGGCTATAATGTTCATGAATTGATTGAATTGAATCAAAACCGATTTTGCTTCAATTATGTCTTGCATACTTCTATGAGAGTATAAACAATTGAACAACTCTATTCATCTGAACTAGTTGTGATTAAGATAAACAAGGTTGATATGAAAGTGTTCATATGGCTAACTTCGGTTAACTATTGTTGATCCAACCAAGTGTACACGTTTAGGTACGGACCTTAAATGAAGGTACATTTCATTTGTGTGTAGCAAACTAAGACAATCTAACGGTTTAAAGATATTAGCTTGAATCCAATCAGGTTTTCATACAACGGTGAATATTGAATGCTTTGTTACCAAGGTAACATTGAATGCAAACCCTGATTTGAAGACTATATAAGGGACACTTATAACAACTGGGAAAACTAATCCACTCACCTCCTATGTGATACTAGTTGCGACTAGAGTCGATTCTTCTTTAACCTAGGTTTTTCCTAAAACCATTATAGGTTAACGACTTAAAGACTTCATTGGGATTTTGAAGCCAGACCCAACTATTTTCTCTGTAGTTGCATGTTCTGATCTTACTTTATTCTATCGTATTGAGTACTATCTTCTCTAATATTTGCTCGAGATTTAATCTCTGATGGGTAAGATAAAAAATAATCACAAAGCTCTTCGTCTCATTCTTTGTGATTCCACAATATCTTGTTCGCTACCATACGGTTAAGATTATTGTGAAGTGATCAATATTACTAGGCTGTTCTTCGAGAATATAAGTCCGGTGTATCAATTAGTTCTTGTTCTCCTTGATATATCAAATGACGGGACAAAAACTCGTAGGTATTTCTGTGGGAGACAGATTTATTTATTTAATTGACTTTTCTATGTGAGACAGATTTGTTTATTAAGTCTTCGACTTTGGGTCGTAGCAACTATTAGTTATGGGTGAGATCATCTAAGGGAAACAAGTGCGTAGAATCCTTCTGGGATTCAGAGACGTAAGGAACACGACTGTACCTTAATCAGTGTGAGATTGACTATGGCTCACCAGTCCAAAGCTAACTTGTAGTAGGCTAGAGTCTGTAGCGGCTTAATACAGCGTGGTGTTCAAATCTGGACTAAGTCCCGGGGTTTTTCTGCATTTGTGGTTTCCTCGTTAACAAAATTTCTGGTGTCTATGTTATTTATTTTTCGCATTATATTTTCTATATAACTGAAATATCACAGGTTGTGCGTGGTTCAATCACTTGGTGAATCCAACCTTTGGTTGTTGATTGAAATTGATTGACGCTTGGATATTGGTCTTTGGTACCATCCAAGTTATTTCTCATATTAATCTGGCTCACAAATTTCTATCTGTTCGATTGCATATTGATTTGAGAAATTGAGATAACTCTTGGATATATTTTCCTTGATTGAGTCTGCCTGTCTAGTTGATTCTATTGGAATTATATTGGAGTTAGTCCATACAGATTGCCTAAACGAAATATTAGGTGTGGTTGTTAGACCCCCGATCTTTTAATAACTATACAGTTATGATGCGGAAATAAAGTAAATAACACAAACAAGACTTTGTTAACGAGGAAATCGCAAATGCAGAAAAATCCAAGGACCTAGTCCAATTTTAAATACTGTAGATCTCGTCGACAGATTTCCTAATATAAAAAAATTGTTAATTTCCGACTTATGATTTGAGGGATATTTTGTGAATCCAATACCTCCTTGCACGTCGGTCATATAAATCAAATATAACATTTTGTTCTTGAACAAAATCTCAATGAACTATCGGCCATTAACTTCCGGTTGGAAAGTTCAAGTTTGCATGTTATAGTTGAAATTAAAATAACAATTTGTTTTTATGGTTTTTTGTATATATAGATACCTTGTGCAATCTTCGGAAGGATATAAATTGATCTTTATTGATATAAGAAGAAGAGGGAGGATCTCCTCACACTTTTAAATTCACATTATCTCGTATTTTTGGAGATATTTTTCTTAATAAAATTTTAACGATAACGTATTTGAAACTAATATTTTGGAGATATGCTTCTATTATGAAGCTCTACATACCCATAAAAAAATGAACACATTCCGAAATACCAAACCTTACCATCTATCAATCTTAATTTTAACCGTTTAAAAATCGTTAATCTTCGACGGTTGATTTTCAAAATAGGTGGAATTATAGTTTATGAATGTGCTCATTTTTCGTGAGTATGTAGAACTTTACAAGACAAACATATCCCAAAATAATAGCTTCAAAACATTATATTTAGTTTTCATTAAGAAAAATGGCTCCCAAAATGTGAGACAGTGTGAAGGGATCCTCCTCTAAAAGGAAATAGACGGAATTGCTAGCGTTCTTTATTCGAAGACGCATATATATGAATTAAAAAAAGGATTTGTAATACCCTTGGACAGAAAATGCAGTACTCAAACTCATGATAATGTACTCGAGTATTCCATTTTGGTGGAAGTAAAGTAGACCATCTTGTTGGAGTGCAAACCTAACGAGATTGGGATATACAAAAGTTAAACCCATTCAAATTAGTGTGCTAAGGGGTGTTTAAAAGGTGTTAAAAGACCAACTGCACATACTATTAATACAATAAGACAACTATGCCAACTAAAATATATTCAAAAAAAATTCAAAATCTTTCTTCAAAACTCTAACTATACACGATGAAATCAAAAAAAAAAAAAAAAACTCGAAGAATCAAAACGAATCGAAAGTCGGCAGTTTTTTTTTTGTCGACCTTGCCGACTAGTATCAGTCGTTATCTTCCTAAGTTGAATATTGTGACGACTTTTCATCTCTGAAATTAGCATTTACAGAGTCGTCACGGTATCCATCTTTATACCTTGCCTACTATAGTTTAGTCGGCAGGTAATGAAATTAATACCTTGCAGACTATAGTTTAGCCGGCAGGTTATTAAAATTAATACCTTGCCAACTAATCATGAATTTTTAAACACCTTTCTCTGTATGTCAAAAATTCTATAGTCGGCGAGGTATTTTTTTTGTCGACCTTGCGGACTTTTCATACTTTCAGAATTGAAAGTGTTGATTCCTTCTTTAATTTTGCATATAAAATCACTCAGCAGCTTTGCAATCCTGTTGGGCTAGTGTGGTTTCATTTCCGTTACAAAAAAAAAATCCTCAAAAATCATAACACACAATCCATGAATTTAATCTATATAATAACTAATTTGAGAATTTTAATTCAACTAATTAACTAACTAAATTAATTAATCTAAACAATTATTAGTGTTAATTAAGTAAGGGTAGATTAGGCATTTTCAAAATAACTGGTTAAGGGATGTTGTGTTTTACTTCATAATGACCCGTTTTTGTCTTATTAGGTATACCGCCAGGAAAAAAAAAACAACTAGGGTTTGGTCGGACTAGCTCCGGTTTTCTCTCTTCCTTTTTCTCTTTGCGTTCTTTGTTCAACGATTTGGCGTCAATGGCGCCGAATCATTCAATCCCGCCTGATCTAGGCAATCATCCAAACCAGAAACGCTTTGATCGTGCACAGAATAGAAATCGATCACGTTCAAGGCCAAGATTTACCTATGTTCCAAAAACAGGAAACCCTAATCATGGCACGGACAATTCCAAAGATGGGAATGGTTCGTATGCTAATATAGTAAAGAAGAAATCAATTGTTATGTCCAATATTGATGCAGATTCTTTATCACATCCTCCTGTTCGAGCTTCTACTGGGGAGATTGTGATTACAATTCCTAAGGATGTCAGTCGGCGTTCTAAAGAAATTTGGAAATTCAGTATTGTAGGTCGTTTTGATTTCAAAACCCTAGGTACCAAGTTTGAAGATGTTAAGCGAATTCTTTGCGAACAGTGGAGATTAACAGGCCAAGTCCAGTTTATTCCATGGGTGAAAGGTTACTTTGTCATTAAGCTTAGCAATGAGGTTGATCTTAAAAGAGTTAGCTATGAAGGTCCGTGGAAGGTTAAAGAACAACAATTAAAGATGATGCCATGGACTCCTATGTTTAATCCTGAATCGGAGAAGAACTCAAGGGCCACGGTTTGGGTACGTCTTCCATATCTTCACTTTGAACATTGGGAGGAGGAGATCTTATTTCGAATTGCTCGTGGTCTTGGAAAGCCTGTGGCTTTTGATCCGAGAACTTTGAAGGTTGAATATGGTTATTTTGCGGCGATGCTGGTGGATATAGATTTTTCTAAACCTTTGACTAAACTTGTTATTGATGATGAGGATTGTCCGGAGGGTTTTCGTCTTGATTATGATTTTTTGAATAAACCTGAATTTTGTGATCATTGTAAATCAGTTGGTCACACTTTGTCCCAATGCAGAACGACCAAATATGAAGACTTGGAGAAGTTGCATGATGCGGAGGAAGATGACTTAAAACGTGCGGCTCTCAAAGCTGAAATGGATGATCTGAAAAATTATTGGAAGAATGAAAAATATGTTAAGCCAAAGGATAAGCTTCCACCACCGGCTAATACTGGAGGAGGAGGAGGAGATCAATCTTTGGATCCTAAGGATGATGGTTTATGTATTGGAGGAGTTAAGCATACTGGGAGACATACTCTGATCCCGAGTCCAGCTTCGAGTACTGCTGGAGAGGATAATATTGCTGACATTCCACACGTCTTGCCTGATATTGCTAGCACTAATCGTACAATTGGTTCAGTACCTTCGCGGGATATAACTGATGATGCTGCTTCTCTTTATTTGGACCTTGAAAAGGAGGAGGAGGAACTTTACAAAGTCTATGATGAACAAAATAGGATAGCTAGTGATATGGCTGAGGCTGCAGATCTTGCAAAAATAGAACAAGAGGCTTTATTGGCTAAATTGCAACATACTAGACAATTGCTTATGGAAAAGAAGAGGCAAGAGGAAGAGAAGAGTGTTCAAGAAGAAGATGTTATTTTGACATTAGAGAGACAACAACAGGAAGTGGCTCATCAAGTTTTTTCACAAACACAACAATCCCAAGAGCTGCATTCTAATACTGATTTGGAAAAACCCGAGGATGGTTTTAGTTCTCCAACTAGAACGGCTAGAAGGTCCTCTCTAGTTCGAACTGATGAAGTCCTTGAGACTTCCAATATGTTTGAAACTGGTATTGATGCTAGTGAAGATGAAGGGGAAAACATTGAGGCTGATGCATTGCCTTTTAAGGAAAATCCTCCGGATGCTTCGCAAACTGCATGCATCGTAGAGATTGAGGCTGAAAAATTGGAATGGAGTGCTGCTAAAGATGAGGAAGATAAGATTAGAAGGGAGTTAGCTGAGAAGAAGAAGTTGGATAATTTGGCTAAGAAGGGTGTTGCTAAAACATCACAAAAAAAGAAAAGCAAACCCGGTGTCAAGCCAGTTGAGGATGAGAGCCAAGGTGTTAGAAGAGGTCGAAGTCAAACTCGCAAAGAAGATGATAAGGGTTCAGCAAGCCCTTCAAAGAGCATGGTTAATTAATGCGTGTCTTCTATTGGAATGCTCAAGGCTTGGCTAAGGATGGTGCAAGGGACAAGTTGCAGGAGCTTTTTTACTTGCACAAACCTGACGTTATTTGCATTGCGGAACCGCATGTTTTCTGCAGTGTGCGTTTTGTTAGGTCTCTTAATTTGGTTGATTTTTCTGAGGATGTTATTACAAATGAAGTTGATGGAGATAAAGGTAATATTTGGATTTTATGTAGGAATACTCTGTTAAGGCCTGATATTTTATCTACTTCAAGGCAAGCAATTACTGTGAATTTTGCGGGGGATTTCATCACGGCTGTTCATGCTTCCTATAATCCGGTGGTTCGAAAGAGGCTTTGGCGTCAATTAGGTTTAGGTTTTATATATATTCCTTGGTTGGTGTTGGGGGATTTCAATTGCGTTCTACGTATGGAGGAAAAGAAGGGTGGAAGGCCGATCAAAGAGGTTTATATGAATGAGTTTCGTAGCTGGATTTCTGACAATGGTTTGGTGGAGGCTTATTCTATTGGTAAAAATATACTTGGTATAATTGTAGAGGTGGAAGTCACTGAATTGTATCTAAACATGATAGAGCGGTTGTGAATGATGTTTGGTGCTATAAATATGCGAACTGGAGATGCAAGGCCTTTCCTAGGGTCTGTTCAGACCATTCTCCCCTTTTTGGGTTTGCGTTTGAAAATCCAAGGCCAGCTAGAGTTCCCTTTCTAATTCAGAAGATGTGGCTTTCCCATCCAGGCTTTATGAAGTTGGTGGAAGAAAGCTGGAGTGTTGAGATTAATGGTGCTCCCCCTTTTGTCTCTAAGCTAAAGAGACTAAAGGAGGAGTTGAAGTTTTGGAATAGAACTATTTTTGGAGATGTGCAATTTCGCCTGAAACAGGCGGAATTAAAGCTTGAGAATGAGAATGATCTTCTTGATTATGATCCGGCTGATGAGTTGCAATTCCTAAGGGTTGCGGATGCCAAAAAGGAGGTTGACGATGTGAGAACGGAGTTGGCCATTATGCTTAAGATGAAGTCAAGAGTAACTTGGTTGGAAGATGGTGACCAAAGTACTCGTTTCTTTCATAACAGCATCCGCATGAGGATAAGTCAAAATACCATATCAGAGCTTAAGATTACTAATGATATTACATTGTTTTTGCAGGAAGAGATAAAGGACTACATTGTTAATCATTATCAGGCCAAATTCAATGGTGGTGACGTTCATATTGACCCAGTTTTATTTGATTTTGAGCATGAAAGCATCTCAGCTTCTGAAAGTGCTTATATGGATGCTATTCCATCTCTGGAGGAAGTTAAAATGGTGGTTTTCGATTTGGGAGCTGATTCTGCACCTGGCCCGGATGGCTTCACTGGTTCTTTCTATCGTCAGTGCTGGGACATTATTTCTGGAGATCTTTTTAATGCAATTGCAAACTGCTGGTCCATGCGTAAAATTCCCAATGGCATTAACTCTAGTTTTATTGTTCTTATTCCAAAAAATAGCAGGTCTGATGCTGTAAAAAACTATAGGCCAATTGGTTTGAGCAATTTTTTCTTCAAGATCACTACTAAGATAATGGCTACCAGGCTTGGTACTGTTTTGAATAATTTGATTTCTGAAGAGCAAGTGGCATTTATGAAGGGTAGAAACATTCATGAGAATATAGCTTTGGCGTCTGAATTGATCAATGAGATCAATACGGAAAGGAAACATGGAAATGTGGGCCTCAAATTGGATATTGCTCAAGCCTTTGATACGGTTAGTTGGGCTTTCATTGCTGAAGTTTTTCGCCAATATGGCTTTTCTGAATCCTGGTGCAAGTGGGTTCTTAACATCCTTAGCTCAGCTCGGATTTCTGTCATGCTTAATGGTTTCCCTGAAGGTTATTTCAGTATTACTAGAGGTTTGCGTCAAGGTGATCCTCTCTCACCTTTGATCTTTGTTCTTATTGAAGATGTTTTAAGTCGCAATCTTTCCAAGTTGTTTGCGAATAATAATATGCAGGTTATGGTTAGCAAGAAGGGTGTGGCGCCTACTCACCTTCTTTTCGCGGATGATATCCTTATTTTCTGCAGAGGTAATCTTCATAGTTTGCAAAGTTTAAAGAATTTGCTTGTTTTGTATGAGCATGCGTCTGGTCAGTGCGTAACCTTTGCAAAGAGCAAGTTTTATTTTGGAGGTGATAGAAGTTCTCGTGCTATTGCTATTTCTAACTATTTGGGTATGGATAGAGCTATGTTTCCGGATAAATACTTAGGTATTCAATTGAAACCTGGAATTGTTCGGCATATTCACGTTCGTCAAGTGGTTGAGAAGATTATGGACAAACTGGATGGATGGAAAGGTAAGCTTTTATCATTCCAGGCGCGACTAGTTCTAATTAAATTGGTGTTTTCCAGTTATGTTACTCATTCTATGGTTGTTTATAAATGGCCATGCACGGTGATTAAGCAAGTTGAGAGGGCCATTAGAAATTTTCTTTGGTCTGGGGATACTTAGAAACGTAAATATTTTACGGTTCTATATGATGTTTTATGCCTCCCAAAGCATGAAGGTGGGCTTGGTATTAAGAAGTTAAATGATGTTAATAGGGATATGCTCATGAAGCTTTGGATTTCTATTCGAGATTCAAATAAGATTTGGGCCAGATTTTTGAGGGCCGAATACTTTAAGCTCAACGGTAATCTGGTTAACTACAAGCTGGGTTCTTCGGTTTTTCCTGGCATCCGCTTGATCTACAATTTTGTGAGAAGCATACCCCCTCAATTATAGGTAACAGCGCTAATACTTCCTTATTCTTTGATAATTGGTGTGGTGATTTTTCGATTGCGCAAAGACTTGACATCACTTCCAAAGGCCCTAATGATTTTAAGGCTAAAGTTAGTGATATTATTTTTGATGGTGCTTGGGTTATTCCTGAAAAAACAAGAGAGTTGATGATTCGTTGCAATATTGATGTGGAAAACTTGCCGGTTATTGCTGGTGGCGAGGATTATAAAATTTGGGATTTAGATAGCAAAGGAGTTTTCTCAGTTAAGTCGGCTAAGGCCGCTCTTAAGTTGCCGGCAGAAGTTGTTCCTTGTGCAAATCTGTTTTATCGACAGGTTGTGCACCCTACCTTGAGTATGCAATATTGGAAGATTTGGGCCAAGCAATGTTGTGCTAGTGAAGACAATATTATTAAGAAGACTGGTAGGAGCATTCCTACTATGTGTCGTTTATGTAGGAAAAGTGGGGAAACTGTTAGCCACATCACTTGGCATTGCAGAGTGGCTAGGAGGATTTGGGCTTGGGTGGCTGGAGTTTTCAAGCTCGATCCAAAGGAAGACCTGGTGGACTCATATAAGGCTGCTAAGGGTCGTAGTAGAATGATCAAGGATCTGTGGTTAGTTGCGAATCTGGCAATTGTCACGGATTTATGGAAGTTACGTAACAAGGCTTATTTTGAGAACATGGCTTTTCAATGGCTGGGCTTTAAAGGGAGAATTTATCAGGCTATTCGTGATAATTCAATTAGAATGAAAGGCCACATGCATAATACTTTAGAGGAGTTACACATTCTGAATTATTTCAAAGTGAGGCATGGATCATGCAAAACGTCTACCCCTACTGAGATTAGTTGGTCTCCTCCTGATCAAGATGAAATCATGATTTGTTGTGATGGTGCTTCTTTTGGAAACCCGGGACAAGCTGGTGCAGGTGTGGTTTTCAGAAATGCAAGTTCGGAGGTGCTTGGTGTTCTTTGTGTTGGCCTTGGTTGGCAAACAAATTACTATGCGGAGGTTTGTGCGATTATTTATGGTGCGATTATGGCTAAGAGATGGAATCAGCGGAGTATTTACATACGTTCTGATTCGGAGAGTTGCATTCAAGCTTTTCAAAAGGAGGAGTTGCCTTGGCAGCTGGTGCAGAAGTGGAAAATTGCGAAGTCGTTCTACTCCAATGTCCGTTATATTCATAGCTATAGGGAAGCTAATTTTTCAGCTGATGCCTCGGCCAAGCAAGCCTGTTTGCTGGCTGAGGATATTTTTGAGTTTTTTGAGGGTAGACCAGGTTTTATTCCTGCCGTGGAATGTCCTGGAAGGGTTTATTTTCTTTTCCAATAGGTCTTTCAAGTGAGTGGCCTAGCGGCTAGTCTCTTTGTAGTCCTAGTCCCTGTACGTTTTTTCGCTTTTTAATTTTATTTGATCGAGAAAAAAAAAATAGGTATACCGCCAGGAGTGCAAAATCATTCATTTCTGTAGGGTTACCTTGTGTGATTGACAGGCCTCAAAGGAGTGTATAAAAATGAAGCGAAGAAACGCGGGCCTACAGTAATACCGCAAGTGCACGGTCGTCAGTTGTAGCTCGTGCAAGTACGGGTCGATCCACAGAGACTGGGTGTGTTTTGGAGTTTCTAGCTATTTTGGGTTCTAAATTGCTATTGTTGGGCTTTGGGTACCAATGGACTTTGGGTACCAATGGGTTATGATTAAGCTTCTGTTTTGGACTATGGGCTTGTGTGATAATGAAGTGTTTTGGGCCTTGGTTTGAGCTGGGCCTGTGGTCTTTCAACAATTTACAATGGGCTTTTGTCTTGAATTAAATTACATTGGGCTTTAATGGATTATATTTGAAACTGGGCTTTGCAGAGGAAGCAGCAGCAGCAGAGGTAGCAGACAGCTGCAAGAGAAGTGGAGTGGCAGCAACAGCTGCAGAAACAGCAGCTGCAGCAACAGCAAGGGAAGCAACAGCAGAAGGGCTTCTGGCTTAGTAGCAAAAGAGGAGTGTAAACAGTGGCTCTAGGCCAAAGATGGAAGCAAACCAGAGAACAAAAGAATGGCAAAAACAGCAAAGATTAAACAGACTAAAAACTAAACAGCAAAAGAAAGATGACAATGAAGAAAACAGTGTGAACAAGATAAATGAACCAAGGCCTAAGGCCAAGGGCAGGGATGTGGAGAAGAAGTAACAAAGCAAAGGTAAGGCATTCAAAAAGATTGGGAAGAGAATTAGCTTGCTATGAGCACTAATTTCTCCCAATGCTCAATCAAATCAGTGCAACCTAAGCATACAAAAATGGAATGGCAAGATAATCAGCTTGCTATGAGCACTGATTTCTTCCATTACTCAATCAATTCAGTGCTTCAAAGGTTTCTAGCCTAGCATTCTATCACTTCACATGTATCACAAAACAGGTATATTAACATTACATGGAACTAAACATGCATTAACATTAAACAGGACACATGTAAACAACATCTAACAGTAACAACACACATTAACAGAACACATGATTAAACAGGAGCAACAATTTTAACAGGAGCACATTTAACAGGAGACAAACAGGATATGAAAACAGGAAATTAAAACATGAAATTAAAACAAGCACATTAACAGGAACTTAAAATTAAAACACAAATTGCAATAAAAAGTGACAGAATTTAACAGAACTTGAAATTAAAATTGAAACCCTAAATTGAAATCTAATTGAAATTTAAGAACTGAAATTAAACCTAAACTAACCCAATTTTGGGGGAATCTCGGCTAGCCCAAGAACACCTTCTACACCATACCCATCTCTTCTATTTATATAAAAAAAATGTAAGCAGAACCCTAATTTTGAAAACCCTAATTTTTCTAGGGTTTGAAACTTCACCTAATTGACGTGACAAAACAGCTTCAAAATGTCGACCCATGCTTCTTCTCTGCTCCTACTCCATTCCCATGCTCTATTTTGTTCTCTAGACTCATCCGTTTTAATGATTTATCACCTAGGGTTATGGTGTGAAATCATTAAAATAGAGGGCTAGAGAGAGTGAAAGGAAAGGGTATGTGAAGGTAGGTTTAGGGGAGAAATGGTGTGGTGTACGGTGGCGGACATGGTGTTCGGTGGAGAAGGTGGTACGGGCAGAGAGGAAGAAAGAGAAGGAGAAGTGAAAATATTAGGGTTTCTTCATTTTTTTGGGTTATATATCCTAGGGTTGTTTTGGTGTGAGGCGAGTTCATCGATTTTTGATGTTCAGCGAGACTAAGCCGTGAGATGTGGAGCTGGTAGGTAGATCGGACGGTGATGCGGAGGCAAGCAAGGAGCGACCGTCGGATGAAGGGATACAACGAAACGAACGGTACTTGATGGAGTTAGGTACTGTAGTGTAAGGCGGAGATATCAAACTTCGATGCACAACAAGGGAGCAACCGTTGGATTCAACTACGATCTAATCTGAAGGCTTGGAATTTCAGCGCTGTGGTGCTTGGCAGAGACTTCAGATTTTGATGATCTATGAAGGAGCGACCATCGGATGCTTCTGAGAACTGATCTGATGGCTGAGAACGGAGGCGTTTTTGTGTGTAGAAAATGAGGTTGTGCGCACCATTCTTCGCGGCTTCCTTGCGTGATTTCTCCCGGCTTTTCATTACTTTTCTGCTCTTTTTGCTCCGCAAGTCATCCAGACTTTATTTATTACCTAAAAATGCAAAATTAATTAATAAAAATATTTATTCTTGAAAACAATGAAAATACAGAATATTGGATAAAATGTAGAATTAATGCACAAAAGATGAGTTAAATGCCAACAAAAAGGGATAAATATATACAATATTTGGCACTCATAAGTGATACAACAAGAAAATTTCCTGCCTTGCGACAATAAATGAGCTTTTAAGTTTTAATTCCAACTACAGCATTTATAAGGTTCCCAAGTGAAAATTCAGCCTCATCATATTCCAAAGACCTGTTACCAGAAGAAAAAGTTCACATGAAAATCATGGAATCAGTTCTAAGCTTCTTATTAGAATCTAGTGGCCTACTATGGGTTGTCAATAGTAAGAGCGAAAAAGGATCAATGGTTACGATTATAACTAGCACCTTGAGTAAATTCAAACATGATTTAAAATCATAAAAGGTCATCGCATTACGAGATACCGACCCATCCTCGATGCATTCCGAATCAACATCTCTAATAATCTTCATCATTTGCCTTTCACAAGCAGCACTAGTCTCAAGACCCTGTTTCTGATCTTCACTTAAATCTGTTGCCTTTAGTAGAGAATTCATGTAATGTAGCCCACGTAAAGAATTTTTTACCTCTTGGCAGATATAAGCCAACTGTTTCTTCCTGGCACAGCATTTCTTCTCCTGCCTCTGAACTTCCAGGGCTTGTTGCAATTCAGGGCTCACAATCTGAAGAAAGCATAATGCCCCACTTATCTCTCCTTGCAAATTAACCCTTTTGGTTGCTGTCAAGAGAGCTTTCACATGTACCCCATTCGGCTCATAGAACTGGAATGGAATTTTATCTGTATCTTGGCCCCCAATTGCATTGTGTAGGGCAATCGTAAACTTCGTACGAGCATCAGTGCTTTTGAGACGACAGAAACTGCCAAATATATCTCCTACCAGCATCTTCCCGAGCATTTCCTCTCTGTTCCAACCTGTTAGTGTTTCCATACCCTTATTCCACTCCAAGCAACACAAATTCTCATCCGAAGCAAATATGGGCGCAATTAAAGGGTTGGGGTTATGGAAAATAGCTTTATAATCACCTTGTAGGCGTACGAACCTGTCCAATACCACTTTCTGAGAAGTAATATCCTGACCCACAAAGCCAACTCCTACAATGTTGTTCACGTAGTCTTTGCTAGAGCAGGCATTGACCACCAGAAGCACGCTTTTGCCAAGTTTCTGTGGACTGAATGTCTTCAGCTTAATCTCTACATTTTTATCTTCTTTCCCTGCATGGATCTAAAATGATTGATAGAACTACTCATGGTCTTTAATTACAAGATAATGCATGAAACCTTCTCATAATAAAGGAAATGGTAACTAACAAAATCAAACTGCACTGTGGCATAACGAAAGTACAAACACGGTCCAGTAAATCCCCTCCTAAGTAAACTTATTAAGTGTAGCAGATACCATTTCTCTGAAAGAGTTAATTTGCAAGAACCAACAGAAGTGAATATAGGGAAACTTACCTCTTAATGCACGGGAAAGAAGTTTGTTTACATCATCCACATATTCCTTGTAAATAAGGTCCTGGAGTAGCAACTTCTCAATAGCTTCCTCAACAGGCAGACCCATTTATCAATTCTGCAATTTTTGTATTCCACCCATTTATCCGACCTTCAGAATCTACAGCGAAAACTGGAGCATTAGCAGTCTCTATCAGCCTAACTATCTCTTTCGCAACTGAAATGCGCTCATCCATCCCTTGACAATCCTCACTCCTAACTTCAGTATTGACCCCCGACTTACAAATGCTTCTATTAATCTCCCTAACTGAATTCCGCAGAATAAGCTGCAAAGAGTGAACTGCATCCATCTCCGCAATTTCCCACGGCAAACTCTGACTCTTAACTTTTTCCAGAAACACCTTAAAAGAAGAACGGGGGTGCATCCTTTGACTGTCATCATTGTCTTGTGGACTATGTTTTGCCCCACCCCACTTGATCTCTTTCCTTGCAGAAGATCGAAACAAAAACAGGATGTCTCTTGAGGTGATATAAGCAGAAGCCATCCCACAAACTGCGTCACCCAATGCAGATGCTCCTGGGAACCCGGCCCCAGCCAAACTATCAGTACTGAGTCCCGTTGAGTCACCATGACAAGATAACAGCCACTCAACAATATCCTTAATCTGGGATTCAGTAGGACAAATACCAATAGTAAAATAGTTCCCTTGGTAGATGAGAGCAGCCCCATCACATTTCACAAGATCCATAATGCTTGGACTTTGAGTAATAACCCCAACCTGGGAATCTCGGAGGAGAATATTACACATGAGAGCCTGGGTTTGCAACACATGCTTGTCCTGCATTACTGATGGCAACTGCAACTCCAACCTCAATTGAAGCTCAAAAACCTGTATTAGGAACCCACACGCATAACGGAGAGGAAACGAGATGCAACGTGCAGATGTGTGATGGCACACAACAAGTCCCCATAATCTCATTGAGTTACTAACACCAGAAGCTTCACTACCTTCTTGACCATTTTCACTGATGATTACTGACATCACTAGTGAGGCCACTGAACCCATATTAGCCATGTATTCTGTGTGACAGCTATGTGGTGCCCTGAGTGTGGAACCAACTAAACAAAGAGGCTGCATCATCTCTTCATCCTGAACCACAGAAACAGGTCTAGCATGGTAATCAACAATCATCCTAACTCTGTTCTGCTCAAACAAGAGTCTCGATGCTTGAGGTATATCAGTGGAAGGGAAGTGTAACCCCATATAGGGTTCCAAATCAGACCTCTTACTTTCAGCTATAACCTCACCATGGTCATCCTCATGGAATTTATACACAATAACCCTATCATAGCCAGTAAGCTCCCTAAGAGTCTGTAACCGCAAAATCGCCCAGGAAGAGTCTGTAACCGCAAAATCGCCCAGGAAGAGTCTGTAACCCCATATAGGGTTCCATATCCCCACCAGGAAGAGTCTGTAACCGCAAAATCGCCCTGTCAGCTAGCTTCTGAGACTGAACTGCACCAGAGATAGAAAAAGCAGGAGATCCTGCTCTAGCTGGTTCCAAGTCAATTACAATACCCACATCAATTTTATGCAAAACAGCGAAAAATGGCTTCCCTGAATTCTTCAAAAGAATCCATAGAGGGTTATAAAACGAAATGTTATGGGACGAGAATGCTTTCTCCAAGAAAGATGCACTTGATGGGGTAAAAAGAGTTCTAACATCGGTACCCACTACTAAAGATTCGGAATCAAGCATTTCTGAAGCATTTTCACTGTAAGCAATTACCCTAAAAAGGCTTTCTTGAGCCGCTATCATACAACCAAAAGATTGTAGATGACCACCCCTTTGGACTCTAGACAAGTAAGTGTTGATTCGTTGTTCATCAGGAATTGATTGTGAAGTACTTTTCAAACATTGTAAGTAGTTAAAACACTTACCAGATTCTCCTGATTGTTCAAAAACTTCATCAAGTCTAGCATCAACAGTATACTGCGCAACGGTTTTGTTAACAGAATATGTTGTTGGTTGCTGTTGAGTACTCATGGATGTAATCTTACTACCACCTGATAAATTTTACTGGTTGTTAGCATCACTTGTTGATTCTCTACTTCCTAGTACCATAATAACTAAATTTGGAGCAGTTTCTGGGTTTTGTCACTTCGATGTTACAAGGTTTTTAAGGTGGGTGAATGTATGAACTTTAAAACTTGTGCAGTTGTATTCATTCTAATTTTTGTCTCTTTCCTCCAGAAAAAGTTATATTGGAAGATAACTAAAACAAACTATGTATACAGACTTAGATAGCAGTTTTTGTTTTTATTTATAAACATTTATTTTCATATGACTGATTTATTGTTTCTTTAGGTCGGCCTATTTAAGTTGAGGTGTCAGACTATTTCTGAACTCGGGTCATGGGTGGTATTCTCGGATCATGGATATAACACCCACCAATTTTACAACTCTACTGTAGAGGAATCTACAAAACTGACAAGCTGGGACATCTGTATGAGTGCCAAAATGGAAACCAACTCCAGTCCCTTGTCTAAGAAACAAATTTCTGGATATGGAGAGGAATTAGTCAGGGTTTAAAGGTTATTAAACAAAATGCAACATTTGGCACGGAAGATGGATCATTCACATTGACAACTAACTGCAGCTTTGGTTGGGTCTGGTCTAGCTGGACAATGACTGGATTACTGAAGTTAGTGAACTCATCGATCACAAAACTGGAACCTAGAAAGTAGTTTACAAAAAATTGTAGCTTTTGTTGGGTCTATGATGGATAAGTATTAAGACTATCAAGTCTGACAAAGGAATAGGTTACACAAAATTTGGCTAGTTGGATACTTGTCTGACATGAATGGCATTACAAATTGCAAGCCATATGCCTGTGTGATGACTTGAAGGACTCAGACAATATGGGTAACAATAAAAGGGTAAAAAAACAACCAAAGTGTGAAAATATGATTTGAGACACTAAATATGAACCTATTCAGCATTTTCACAGAACTCCAGAAAAGTTTGAATTCAGTCAAGAACTTTCGGTACATCAATTATAGACTTATAATGGTGCTACATAATACTCACATCACTGACCTTTTTCTTTTCCAGTCATTTAACAACCTTTCTGAGTTATAGTGTTGTTATGTATCTGAAAACCCAGGCATATAGGGAACTGAAAAGACCTGAAATCTTCCCATAGTAGCTGGCGTAACCTTCAACATCTTCCCCGTGTGTATCTAATCTACCAGCATCAGCCAATAGCATATCTTTTAGTATATCTTTTAGAGCCTTATTCTCTCTCTTCAACTGTAAAAACAACAATAAGAAAACTGAGGTAAGCAAATAACTGGAGATGATCAATTTATAAATAAGTTGAAGATAACTCTTTATAATCATTTATCATTTCGACCTTGTGAACAGTTGAAGATAACTCTTCCACAGTTTGCTGCAGTATGGTTATTGTCCGAGAAGTTAAGTCTTCTAAAGCTGGTTCGAAGTCTATTTCGATTGAGTTAAGATTGTAAATTATTCCCTCTTTTATAAGCAACTCTTCTAGTAACTTTACATCTTCAACCTTCATCTTCTCACTTAACTGTATCAAACCCAGTAGTTGGAAGAATATAACACTTGATACTCAAAACAATAAGTGAGACAGAAAGAGAGTTAGAATAGAAGCCTTCTTGCAGCTTACCTTGTTTAGTATTCTCTGGCATGAGTTTGAATCATCTTTAACTGCAGAAGGAATCATTTCTTTCTTCTCAACTATGTCTTCACTAGGAATGACCTTTGGTGATGTCTTTATATGTTTTGCTCTGTCAAATGCAAATCCAGGGTCCACAACTTTAGAGCAATAAATATGCTAAAACGTATAGCACTGGTGGCCCACACTTGGGTTGAGAAGATCCATTACGTGAATGACCAGGACTTAAACAGACTACTCTAGCTACTATACGCTCAGCTGTTTAAGTCCTCACGCCAGTCACATGATGGGATCTTCTTGATCCACGGGAGAAAACAAATGGGTTCCAAATTTAGTTAAAGCTGCTAGCATGCCTTGCACCAAACCGTATAGTTGAGAGGCTCTCCGACGAATTTAAAGTGCTAGGTGAGCAACAACACAGCAATGCTGTTCGACAGTTCCCACCCTGCAGCATAATAAGAGAGACTATCAGAAATAAATTGCTAATTTTTATGCGTAAATCGGCACATAAATATTTTAAATTGGAAGAAACATAACCGAACAGGGGGACTAACAAGAGAATCTTGTAGAAACCGAGTAAGCTTTGAATCACGGTAAGGGATGTGATTTGTTTTTCCTGGACTACCATTAGTAAGAGCATTAATAACATTTCCAAGAGCCGATAAAGATTTGTTGATGGTCTTAGCTTCATCAAGTACTTTCCCTTCAGCTCCAGTTTTTTCCACTTTCTCAGACCCAGCCAAGTCTACAAGAATTAGTTTTCCAGACTGCGACCTACACACAATCAGATATTACTTATCTAAGGTCGCGTTTGGCACCTTTGATATCCCATTCTGGGTTGGGTTATCACCAAAATAACGGTCAAAACATGCTTGTCTTCTTTTTATTCTAAGTTTGGATAGGGATAGCATAACCCTCATTAGTTTTAGTAGGCTAAAAAAGCAAGGTTTCACTATTCCCTCAAATACCTAGGATACAAAAATCCTAACCTGGAATAGTCAGTTATTTTGCCTTTAAAATTGGTAATTATCCTAATTTTTTTCACTTGACCCATTTTCACATTTATTTTTTAATTTTTCTATATTTTTTCTTTACAAACTTATTTTATAATAAAATTAATAATAGGTAAATCAACCGTTTTGTAGTAAAATTAGTTATTAGACAAACAAAATACAACATACACCCATAAGAGATTTGATGGAAAAACAAACAACATCTTTGCTAAACTGTTTTATGATAATCCTAATTAACTAAGAGAAAAATTTAACCCAGTTAAGTTTTATGTTGTCAAAGATGCCAAACACGGCCTAAAACTTCGACACGGATTGGCAAATTTGGGTTTTAGATTCAAAAACAAGATAATACCTTCTGTCATTTGCTGAGTCCAGCTGAATTGTAAAGATGTAGACACAATGACTTCTACTGCTTGCCATGTTCATTTCTTCGTAGGATAAGGTTTAACAACAGTTTTAAGGTTAATGCGAGTACTACTTACTATTTCTCAAATGCAATTAACACTGCATTTTCCTCTAAAAGGATACGTGTCTCTCCAACAGCTCTATTTGCAGCTCCATTCTGCATTCACGGAGTTCCAATTTAGGGGGCTGAAGATGCATAGAACAGAACTAAAATAACTACCAAGCTATGTTATAGAATTTTCCTTACCGAAAGGTTTTGTGATGCTTCTGCTGGATCAGAGATAATGGCCTGGCAAAATCAAGTGACAAGTTACTTAAAGTTTTAAACTTCCATATGTTGCACATTTCTAACTTGGCCCAATGTAACTTGCAGGGATAGTTCAAAGAAATTTGACACAGTCTAAGCCAAGTCAGGGCAAAATTAAAACCATATTTCTGAAGGCAAAGTTGTATGCCAGAATCAAGACCGTTTAACTGATTGCTGTATCAATACTTTGTGGGACATAAACACTAAAAGATCACAGAACTTAAGAAGTAACTCTAGACTCTTATATACTGGTAGTTCTCGTTGATAGTTAGTATACATGGAATTTTCCTGGAGGTTTGACTAACCTCAGTAACGCCAGTCAAATATATTCCATGAAGCTTACTCTCTTTGATTTGCAAGTTGTCTTTTGATAAATCAAATAGGTCCCTAAACAAAAAAATCCAGTAACTGATCAGATCAACCAAAGAGAACGAAAAATAGCCTACAACTTTGAGAACATATGTACAATTGATTACGACGTCGAGAAACAGCCATGTAAAGGCACTGGAATTGAAAAATTGGTACCAGATCAATAAGGTCACATCCCAGAAGAATAAGAAAACAACCACATCATTAGGCATACAGACCTTACTTTCTCCTTGTAGATCTCCACCTGCAAGAATCAAAATAAAGCTTAAACAACTGAATGAACAGATAGATGGTGAAACTGCACAGTTCTGCAGTTCTCCAATGCAAGAAACAAGAGAATATATATATATATATATATATACATACATACTTACCATTGACAACTTGACTGTGTACTTAGTCATTTCATCAAGCGATTTAAGACACTCGAAAAGTCCATCCACGACTCGTGGAAGTAGCCCTTTCTCCTCTCCATGACAGTCCATAATACCATTTCCCTGGAAAAGGAGTAACCTCATTCTTAATATCAATTTTAATCGATAAAACACATCAAATCAAACTGATATCCACAATCAGAATTTGACCACTTTACCTCCATGCTATATGTCTTCCCTGCTCCTGTCTGTTCCCAGAATGAAACTCATCAGTAGGAAATCAATGAATCAATTAAAAGTAGACTACGGACCATGAATCCATGACAAGAAAAAATCACACTAAGTGTGTGTTTCATTTGTCGGGTTCAGAATCAAAGTTTACAAGATCAGATGAGTTACAGCCTTACAGGTGTATTTATTATATATGGGGATCTACAAGTACAAGTTATAAACATGATCAAAAGACACTCAGCAACAACAACTAGACTAGAATAACATGCACAATGAAAATACAGAATCTCCATATAACAAACTGAATTTTACCTGTCCATAAACGATGATAGTTCCATTAATGGCATTGACAGCGTCTATTGATAAAATTCAAACCGGGATGAAGAAGTAAATTAGACATATTAGGTAATCAAACTGACATCAGATAGGGAAACAATTAGAGGAATTTTCGATTTCTAAATCTAACCTTTCACAATTGGAAGAGCAAGAAACTCGTATACATCTGATTGTTTCGAATCATGATAAAACACTTTATCGAAACAGAATGTGAACTCTCCTTCTTTCTCATCCTAACAACCAAATCACACAGGAATTAAATCAAACACAACACTAGCACAAATCTCATACAGGAAGAAAGACTCGGAAGTGAAAGGAAAAAAAAACAACGAATCAAAGATTTGAAACAAACAAACCTTGAGAACAAAAGCTTCAGGATCTAAGTTATGTATACAGATCTTATCACCAGTTTCTCGTTTTTCCTTGGAGTTTAAAGGTCTAAATCGAGCACAAACTGTAACATTCGACATCTCTCTAATAGATTCAATCTCCTGTAAGAAAAAAGAAAAAAAATCACAGATCCGATCATACTAAAAATCCGTTTGAGGTTACATTCCATCGAACTAAATCTTGATATCTAATCAATCACCGTAGATGGGGAATCACAGTTGGGAATGAAGTGAGAAATTTAAGCAGATCAGATCAATTGTAAATCCTAGAAAAATGTTTAGTTTACCTGAGAAAGAGTTGATGATTTTTGAGATCTGAGACTGAAGTTTGAATTCTTCGGAAGCGGGAGAATTTAAAACTTCTGAAAGAGTGAATCTGAGAAAAAGGAAAATGGATTATATATAGGGGGTGATTGTGCCCAGGTGTCTGAAGAAATACTGATGGCGCCTTTGTATCTTTTTAAAGCACATCCCGAATATACCCCGCATAGTAGCTTTCAAGTCAAAACAATTGTTTCACCGGAACGAAAATGATAAACTCCTGCGGGTTGAATCCGGCGGCGTGCCCCTGCAGGCATATTGGGTGGGCCCACATTAAACTCATCTATATTAGACAGCGAGTTGGGCAAGGGTCACACCTCATTGTGTTTGTCGGGATATAATGCCAACCGAGTTGGGCATGGGTCACACCTCATCGTGTTTGTCGGGATATAATGCCAACCCGCTGTGTTGAAAATGCAGAAAAGTATAATGTTTTTCTATTTTTATTTTTTTTGACAACAAAGAAAATTTATGGATTATGGTAAACCAGAACGTACATAGTCAGCTTCGAGAGCTGATCTGAAATCTGACGGACAAACAAACCACAACACTCTGGCTAAGTTATTTTTTCTTACATACTTAGTCATTTTATCGACAACTTTATTATAAGATCTATTTACATATAAACAAGACCAATAAGGATTTTGATCTAACAAGCTTACACACTGATTAATTATACATTCATCCTCCCAGGGAGGATGTAGATTTTGGCTTTTAAGGAGATCCACTACCTGCTTGTTATCATTTTCAAATATTACTTTGTTGTATTGATATGCACGTGCCCATTGCATAGCGTGTAAGAATCCCCATGCTTCTACTTGAGTTATATTTCTGGCATGTTGGAGGAATCTCATTCCTTCCACGAATCTCCCTGCATGATCTCTAATTAGAATTGCAATTCCCGTCGTTGTACAGTTAGACAACATAGAAGTATCAATATTAATCTTATAATAACCCTCTGGTGGCGGTTTCCAATGAAGGAAGGAAGTAACCCGTCTCTGCAAATCAGCATTAGTGGTAACAAGTTTAAAATGAAGATGTTGCCACTGAAAATATTGTTCCATGTGCTTGGTTATGCTAAGTGCATTTGGGTTAGTATGTTGGAAGACACTATCACATCTATGTTTCTATAAATCCCACATGATGTATGCAATGCAATGTATGTTTTCATGGTGCTTGAACTGGATGCAACTTGTTTTTTATGCCCATTTAAGAATCCAGTCTCGAATCGTATTGTACCCACTAGTGATGTTGACCAAGTGTGGATAAAATGCACACCAAACTGCGCGAGCAACCGAGCATTGCAGAAATAAATGAGTTGTTGTTTCTGGAGCTTGATGGCACAATGGGAAAAGTTGATCTTGCTGAGAGCAACTTTGAAAATTCCCGTTCTAACTAGAAGGATATTACGAAGCAACTTCCAAAGAAAATGTACCAGTTTATATGGGATCTTTAATTTCCATAATTGCAGCCAAACTGTTGATGGAATTTGCATATGTTGTTGTTGATTATGCTGGGATTCCATAATCAAATGGCTATAGGAAGATTTGGCGGTGAAATGGCCAGTGGAGGTTAGAGGCCATACAAGTTTATCTTTCCCCGTCAAGTCCAAAGGGATGGTGAGAATTTGTTGTACCTGGTCTGGAGTAAATAGCTTCTGAAGAAGCTCCACTTTCCAAGATTGGTTGTCTTCATCTATAAGCTCCGCAACATATTGATAATCACTCAAATTCAGCTCTTCTGGTTGTAATAATGGGCCGCCTGAATTAGGAGTCCAATGATGTCTCCAGATATTTATATTTTTACCGTCACCCACTTGCCAGATAGAAAGTCTTTGCACCTGCTGCAGTCCATGGAAAATATTTTGCCAGACCCATGAAGTTCCCGGCTTGAGAGTGTATATTAACAAGTCTTGATAAGATAAGTATTTACTGCGCAATAGCTTAACCCAAAGAGAATTCTGATTATGTAATAGTTGCCATGTCATTTTAGTTAGGAGTGCAGAATTATAGACAGATAAGTTTTTAAAGCCCAAACCTCCATATCGTTTTGGGAGACGTAAGCTGGACCAGTTCTTATAATGTATGGGACTTGTAGAAGCACTGTGATTCCACCAGTAATTATGTTGAACTTTATCCAAATTATTAATAGTTTGTTGGGTAGCTTTAAACAGTGCATCGGATAAAGAGGCATGGTCCCTAGTACATTATGAAGTTGAGTACTCTTAGCTGCTTGGTTAAGCATTTTCCCTTCCCATCCTTGTAACTTAGCTTGCATTTTGTCTCTAAGAAATGAATAATTTTGCGTTCTTGAGCGAGACATGAGTAGTGGAAGACCCAAGTATTTCTCCCATAATCCTATAGATTTCATCTGAAGTATTTGAGTATATTGGTCGCACACAGACCTTGGGAGCTTTTTGTTGAAGAAGATTGCATATTTCTGAAGGTTTACTACTTGCCCAGAAGCATTGCTGAATTGGTCTAGTAAGGACTGAAGATACCTGAGTTCCGCTGGTTTAGCCTTGAGAAATAGTAGTATGTCGTCCGCAAAACACAAGTGACTGATGCTTGGACTGGATCTTGTTGCTTTGATGCCATGAATCTTCCTTTGCGATTCTGCATTATACAGGATGCGGGAGAAAGCTTCCATACACAGTATAAATAAATAAGGCGAGAGACGGTCACCTTGTCGAAGGCCTCTAGTTGGTTTGAAAGTCTCACCCGGGACACCATTTAATAAAATAGAAATTGTAGTTGTAGAGATACATTGATCAATTAGCTGAATCCAATCTTTATGGAATCCAACTTGTGATAATATGTCTTTCAGGAAGCTCCATTCAATTCTATCAAATGCTTTGGACATGTCAAGTTTGATCCCAACCCATCCTTTACGGTCTTTCGTTTTCTTCATATAATGGATTAATTCATGGGCAATGATAAGGTTATCCTGTATATGCCTCCCTGGAACATAGGCGGCTTGAGAAGGCGATATGATCTTGTCTAGCAGTGGCTTGAGACGATTCACCAGCATCTTGGAGATTATTTTGTAAGAAATGTTGCATAAACTGATTGGACGAAAATATGCAGGTTGCGTCGGGGCTGAAATCTGGGAATCATAACCTGGTATTTGTGGTTCATCTCCGTAAGAATGTACTTTGACTCGAAGAAGTGATGCATCATAGATATTATACTATCCCCCACTGTTGACCAAGCTTCTTGATAAATACCTGCTTGGAATCCATCACTACCAGGCGTTGTCCACGGTTTCATCATGAATAATACTTCTTTTACTTCTTCCACTGATGGAATTTTGAGTAACTGTTGATTCTCTTGATCCGTGATGTATGGGGTGATAAGATCCAGTAAACACTGGTTACGTTGAGGATGAGTTGTGCAGTTGACTGAGCTAAAGTGAGATCGAAGCAATTGAGATATACCCTCTGTATCATTGTGCCACAACCCTAGATTATATTGTAAAGCATCAATGTGATTTATCCTTTTGCGGAAGTTTGCATAGGAGTGGAAATAACCTGTATTTCTATCTGCATACTGAAGATGATACTTCCTTGATTTTTGTAACCAAAACTCTCGCTCTACCTGAAGCCAGTGCTGAAGTTGTTGATGAAGACATGTGAGTGTTGATCTACTTGCTGATTTGTTGTGTTGCTCGTGGAACTGAATTTGCTATTTCACCCTCTGAATATTAGTTTCTATATGACCAAAGTCATGCTTCTTCCAATATATCAGATGATTTTTGGTGTTGTTGAGTTTCTGAACCAGTTGGAGTTAGGGAGAACCACTGTATTCTTGCTGCCACGAAGACTCAATAAAAACTCTGCATGTTGAGATGAGCTAACCAACACTTATAAAATTTATAATTGGGGGGAACCATAAGCTCAGCAACATTTGTAACAAGTAAAATAGGAGAGTGGTCAGAAGCATGAGCTACCAAATTTTTGAGTTGAGCCGAGCTAAACAAATAGGACCATTGTGCGTACACAGTGCTCTGTCAAGGCGAACTTGAGTGTTTGCATCCCCTTGGCGGTGATTCGACCAAGTAAATGGAGTACCCGAGGCACCAAGATCTAACAAACCCATTTGATGAATGTAATCTCTAACAAACACATGATGGCTATCTACATGGTGGCTGGTGGTTTCAGTATCATTTAAATTGAAATTCAAATCACCAAGTAGTATCCAAGGGATATCTACATATGAGATCATGTCAACCAAGTAAGCCATTGAGAACTTTTTATATCATGTTCATGAGATGCATACGTACATGTAAGTAACCATTCTTGATTTCTAGGCCCTGATTTAACAATGATATTAACCATATGTCTAGTAGCATGCATAATTTCAAAATAAAATCCATCTTTCTAGGCAAGAGCAATCCCGCCGGAGAGACCGACAGATGATACACACTAGTAATTATGATAATTTGTGTGTCGAAGGTAATTATTCATCTTTTTTGTATGGGTTTTGGTCTCAGATAAGAAAACGATGTCCGGGTTATATTTTTGAAGACAATGTTTTAAGTAATCTCTAATTGCAGGTTTACGGCAACCTTGGCATTTCCATGAAAATATCTCCATGAAAATAGAGATGTCGAAATAAATATATCGAGAAGGTATCTATTTTGTCCCTCGCTTCTATTGCCTCTCGCCTGCTCTTAGGTGGTGCGGGATGGTACTTGACAAGGGTCTCGTGTTCCCATTGTTTGGTGATATTATTATCCTGTTCTAATGGCGCACAAGATCTTTTTGTTCCCTTGGATGCCGATGACGCTATTGGGAGCTCAGAGTATTTTCCGAAAACCAGAAAAATGATTTCCAAAAATCGATTGCTATCTTCTTCCGCCTGATGTACGGTGAAATCCCGAAAAGTATAATATATTTTTGGCAATATCGTACAAATTCCCGAAGCTGTCAACTGTATTTTATACACTTTTATTTTTCTTAATTGGTGGTTGAATAAGTTTAAACCTATCCAAGTATCTCTATGCTTCTACTAACTTTTTCTTCACATTTTTGAGATATGTTTTAGATAGTTGGTATATTAGTCATATTGACCTTAGTCTTGTAGTGGAATTTTTTGATAGCCTTTCTGACCATGAATCAATCAGGATCCCTAGTCATGAATCCCTCCCTAAATCTTTTTCTGAATGAACAGTTATTCCTTTCTTGCTTCAGTGATTCATCCTTTCATGATACAATTGTTTCTCCATCGATTTTAGGTTAGCGCACTTATGAGTCAAGAAACCTTAATAGTCCATCTTTTTCTCATATCTAAAAGCAATGTTGTGAGCTTGGAGATAGGTCTTCATCCATTTGAATGTGCGCTTATCCTTCGAGGTGGCCCATTTCCTTTTACGGATTACAACCCGACCCATTTGCCTAATCTTAAACCATTTTTTAGTCTTTTTGTAGAGGAATTAGTTTCTGATAATTCCAGTGAGAATTCTAACTCTCCTCCTCCCTCCCCTCCTGCTATTGATCAATATGGGTCAACTTTTAAAGGAGGAGAAGAGAAATGTCTAGATAATTTAGGGATGGAATCGAGCTATGCAACAAAAAAGAACCAGTCAACATCGAAGTAGGTGGGGGACACCACGATGACTTCCTGCCAATTCAATCCCATTTATGATTAATTTTCATTCTTAATGCCCTTCAATTATGATTAAATCTTGTTTATTTTAGAGAGTAGTCAAATTTAGTTTATTAAATTATATCAGAAAATAATAAAGAAAGGTCAATACTTTGGGACAATTAGTATAAGCATCTGGAATTTCAAAGAGGGGAACATCTTTTAAACGTTGATATCTTAAGACTCATTTGACGAACTATTAATTAAGCTAGAATAGGAGACCATCTTTAACTTGGCCTCTAGCATTTTCTTATTATCTTAATTTCATTGAGGGTTAACTTACAAATCCTTAGCATTAGGTAATAGTGAAACTTATTTGTGTTTTATTCAGAATGTTTCAATTTTTTTGCCCTCTTTATTTTTTCCCTTTTAGTTTTTTCAATTTTATTCTATGCTCTATTTTTCTTCTTTATCTGAACAATGCTGCTCTTATTAATCCGTCCGATCCTTTAGTTAGTTTTACATTCTGTTGGTTGCATATTTTGTTTCCTTCACTAATTTCTCCTTATAATAGAGGCAACACCTTTGTTTATTGGTTGGATTATTTGTTACCTGGTAACTTGTCAAGCCTCTTCGTATATGGGAAATATGTGATGAGGAATTAGTGCATAAGGGAAGACTCTTGGCTCTCAGATGAGTTTGATATAAGTTCTATTCAGCTTTCTCTCAATGTCTTTCTAGTCAGTCACCTAGTGGACACTATATCTAGATTCTGGAATATAAGTCTGATACATAATATTTTTGACCAACATGTTGCTGAGTACATACGCATAATTTCTCTTAGGCCCGGGTCTAAGGAAACCATCAGGTGGAAACTATAACCAAGTGGAGAATTTTATACCGCGTCCTTATACAACAATATCAAAGAATTTGAAAATGTACGAACCCTCAATGCGATAGAATATAGTCCATGCACACTTCCCTTATAACTGCTCCTAATATATATAAATGTATGAATAATATGCTGCTTACTGCTTCCTCTCTTTCCAAATTTATAGATATTCATAATGTATTTGTGCCTTTTCCCCAACAAGGATATATTATGCATCGTATTTTATTAAAATTTCCTTTTGCTAGGTGTCTTTTGTTCGTCTATAGTTTGATTGTCGGAAGTCTGGCGTAGTTAAATTGGTGTGAATACTTCAATCTCTGCCGATTTTTAAAGAGCTATTGTTGCTTTCAGGATTGGTTGCACCAGAGGTGTACTTTCATATGATTTGAGTGAGATTCGATGCACATCATCATAGTATTTTGAAATCGTCTTTAGTCCCTTAGAAGCTAGAGGTTTACTAGACCAATTTTTGGAGTTTTTTTCTTCTTATCGTCGATTCTGTTTGCCTACTCTCACATTCGTAAGAAAAATAACGTTGTAGATTAAACTTCCATATGTTCGTAATGGTGAAATGATCCACCATCTTTCATCCATTCAACTATGAAAACTAAAGGATCCAGTTGGTCTTCACATTGATTTAGGTAATTTGTAACATTGTTTTTAGCTTTATTTTTATTTTTTTTCCATTTTTATTTTGAGGGTAGGCTTAACTATCCGCCCCCCTCATTTTGTTTTATTTTCTTTAGTTAAAAATAAATAAATTCCCATTGAGTTTGGCTTAACTTTTACATTCTAGTTATTCAGCTCTCCTCTCTGGAGGATTTTTGTCCTTGTTTAAAGAGAACCTACAATTTTATACATCATAGGCGTGGCACGTACAATATACACGTGGTTAGAACTTATTGAAATGGAACACAAAAGTTTAAAGCCTATAAATCATTGGATTTGTTTTCCAAAATAACTTTCACTTTTCGACTTAATTATGTCGAAAACATATTTCTCATATGATATCGATCAAAATACCCTTTTAGGGCATGTTTAGCGCACAAAAGAAGAACGGTAGTAGTTATCAGGGGTTAGAAAAATGTTTTTATTTTATAAACAAAGGTTTGAACTAGTGCGTAACACTTTTATAGATGGTTGTTTTCGTGCTGGTGTCCCGGTAAGAAAAGAGGTGGTTTTAGGCCTTTTATCATACGATGGTGCTGCTTTCTGACCTGCTGATATTCTTGTTTATAACTGGGATAACGGTAAGGCCACATGTTTCCACGTCACTGCCACCTTTCACTGAGGATGGCGTTCGCACCTTCAGACCTGGTCTTTCCATCTCTAATGCAATTTCTCATAAACTCAGAAATTACCAAGACAACTGCAGTTTCTCGGATATGAGTTTGGTATCTTAGACTTTTCTACTCTTGGCGAATTAGACGAGGGCATGGTGAATTTTCTAAAGATACTAAAAAAAATGCATTGTTGTTCATGATTTCAGTGCGAAGATAGACAACTTTTTGTTTCACAGAATTGGGCTTATTATTCAGAAAGTGGTTGGAGCTCAGCTTGTCGCTTGGCTTCCAACAAAGTCTTTGTAACCTTCGTTTGGAGAAAATCGGAATGCTTATTGGCTACTAATATTTCCAATCGCTCCAACACCAACCATCCGTTGTAGTCTAGGTGGTTAGGATACTCGGCTCTCACCCGAGAGACCCGGGTTCAAGTCCCGGCAACGGAATTCTATTTTTTCTTTTACTTTCCTTTTGAGAAACAACATAGCATTCCTAGATTCATACCTACATATCTTTACCGTATTTGCAAGAATATTTGCTTTTGGATCCAAACTGCACCAGGGAGTAAAGAAATGCAAGGAGGATCAACGGGAATTGGTTATGGTCTCAAGTATCAGGTCTCTCTCTCACACTTTCTTCTCCAGAAATTTCAATCTTACATTTCAAAACTCTAATTTTTGCATTTCCTACACATTTCGATTGATTTTGTCCAGGCTAGATGCATTGCTGATGTTAAAGCTGATACTGAAACTACAACTTTCATCACTGGTACTCTCAGTCTCAAAGAAGAAAATGAGGTTTCCTCTCTCTCTCTGTATGGATTATACTATGTATGGTGTTGAAGCTAAAGCTCTTCGAAATTTCAGGTTCATTTGATCAAATTATCATCATCTGAGACTGAATTGATTTGTGAGGGTTTATTTTCACATCCAAATGAGATTTGGGATCTTGCGTCTTGCCCTTTTGACCCTCGAATCTTTTCCACAGTTTTCTCTTCTGGTAAGTGTTTGATTATTCTGTAAGCATTTAAAGTTTCCGAGATCGGATTAGTGAAAGGTGAATCAGACATGGTACTGGTAGATAATTTTGATTGGTAGGTTTTATTTTATCTTTCAACTGAAGGTGAATCATATGGAGCTGCAATTTGGAAAATACCTGAGTTATATGGACAATCAAATTCATCACAATTGGAAGAACTTGCTTCTCTTGATCAACATACTAGCAAGATCAAACGGTTAGCTACTTACAAAATCATAACTTATATTTATCAAGCGGAGTTCGTGGACTTCCAGTTATCTGTATACATGATTGATAATGTGCCAAACAAACACCCAAATATATAATATATGTGAATGCAACCATTCTGAATTAGGTTAAAATTATACCCCTAGTTTTGACATTGTTGCATTGTTAGGGAGTCAGCTCTTTAAGATAATTATGTAAATAGGTCACCTCTATATGACAAGTAGACAATGGACTAACTTTTCACATTGCAGTGTTTTGTTTTACTATTTCTATGGAGGGAAAAAACACCTTATACCCTGTGATTCTGTGCTCCGCAGCATTCTTTGGTGGCCATCTGGAAGTCATGACAAAGTGATCAGCATTGATGAGGAAAATCTATTGTTATGGAGCTTTGATTCTTCGAATAAGACCACACAGGTGTGATCCAAAAGGGAAATTCTTGAAGTGATCCTTGTCAATTACTTAATGATTATGTCACAAGGAAGTTGCTGAATTTAAGGTTTCTTGTTTCTCTTTTCTCACCTTTTAGAGAACTGAAAACCTGTCTCATCTGAAGCTTAATAACCACATTTACTATTCCACAGTAGTAGTTCTGTAGTTCTGTAGTTGTTCAAAGGTTTGTTTAGGTTACCTTAAAAATGTTTCGGGGGAAAGGCGAGCCACTTTATTCGAAGAAAAGAAAAGGTTCAGTGCTTCAGAAAGGAGGAATAGGTACACTTTGGATCGACTAAGATTTCTCATAATCTAGGTATACCTTGTCAATACGAGTAAGTAGTCTGCCAAATTTAAGAAACAAATATCTGGTTATCACTAGTCATAGTTATTTAGATAGTGCCTGCTCCCCAACCATTGTAAAATGGTAAGGAGTGGGTGAGTTGCCAAAGTGGTTTTTGCATTGTGCAAATTTTTCCCTCACATTTGGATTTTGTGGTATGCATCATTGTTATCTAAGAATATGCAACTCATGTGATCTTTGTGTTCATTTTTCATTTTTAACGAGAAAACATCAATTTTGATATGGTCCTTATTCACGGATTATTTGAAAATCTAGGTAGAATCCAGGGAATCTGTTGGTATGCTGCATTCCTTATCTGGTGGAGCATGGGATCCACATGACAGAAATGCGCTTGCTGCAACATCTGACTCGTCGATCCAGTTTTGGGATTTGCGGACTATGAAGTATGCGTTCTTCTCGTGTTCTGGCTTTGTGTGGTATCATGATAACATCATTCTAGGTTATCCTGCACCTAGGATTTTGTTGTTCTGATTAGATCAGCTACTAATGCATGGAAGTATGAAACCTTTAATTCTATAATAATCATATCATACATAAATTAAAAGCTGTTGGTTTTTTTATATTTCGTTGTTGAAGTTTACATTTGGCAACTCTCTTAGAGATGGTTTCTCCTAATTTTTATCACATCCAAATTTTATTTCATGGCTGACCACCAGCTTCATTGTTCTTATTTCCAGGAAGACAAACACAATTGAGCATGCCCACGTTCGTGATGTAGACTACAGCATTAAGAAGCAGAACATTCTAGTGAGTATATGGCATCCATCTATGTGATTTCAGGCTCCATGGCTTATCCACAAGCAAATTATCTTGTAATATATTTTTATTCTTACCATATTCATGTGCCGGGTCCCCTTAATGCCGCTCCGTAAGGCTGATAGGCGACTATTCGCTAGCTGGATTAAGAATTTGGCCAGTTCTTGGAGGTTATAGACAAAGATCGTACTGAGTTGCTGAAACGATAATTCGGTGATGCGAACTTATACATTACATAGCTATTAGGATCTACCAACGAATTCGACTTAAAACTTGTGTCTTGTTCATTAATCAACTAAAAATGCTGATTAACTTCGCAGGTCAGTGCTGAGGACGAAACTGGAATATGCATCTGGGATATGAGAATGCCGAATGTTCCTATGAGAGAGCTCCCTGGTCATGCACACTGGTATGCTTTACTCATTTTGCTTTACCTTTTTTCTGGTATGAATCCTTGCAACAGCTTTAACTGCTAAGTTACACATTATAATTACTCATGAATGCTGTACCAATATCTGACCTGTTGACACTTGACATGAACCTGCAATATGTTCAGTTGGATCTGTCTATGCCTCCACATATAAAGTTTGTATTTATTTTCTAACAGACTCATTTGATCATTTATGCAGGACATGGGCAGTCAGATGTAACCCTGTGTACCACGATCTTATTCTGGTCTCTCTCTCTCTCTATATATATATATAGACACACACATACACATACGTATCCACGTAGAATATCTCTAGGAATGCTTGGATCAGGTTAGAATATTATCAGTACCATAGACGCATGAAAAGGCAATCTTCAGTCCTGCCACAAGTGACCATCGTATGCTGACTCTAAAGCTTTGATAAGAACCTCCATGCTTCTTAAGCCATATCATGCACTGACAATATCGAAGCTTTTGCAGAGTGCTGGAACAGATTCAGCTGTCAACTTATGGTTGGCTCCTATCTCTAACAGTGGTGATTCAACAACTGAAAGGTATTTTTCTTTCCTGGTGTACAGCTTTGAACTCCTCAAACTATCTATCCATTCCTCCTGCTTAACTCTATCTCCACATTTCAGTCCTGTAGAATCACCTACACGTCGAGCAGATCCTTTACTCAACTCTTACAGTGACTACGAGGACAGTGTCTATGGTAATCTCGTAATCCTCGTATTTTCTTATAAACTGCTTTACAATTGAAAATTGGACTGATAATCGAATTTCCAGGCCTCACTTGGAGCTCTCGCCAACCTTGGATTTTCGCTTCATTATCGTATGATGGAAGGGTAAGAATCAGCTGCTCATATGAAAGTTTGAAACAGATAGGGGTGGAAATTGTTATATTTAAATTTCAACTTATCTTACACTAAGGTGGTATAAAGTTAGCAGCAACACAGAATGAATTTCTGGAGGTAAAATGAAAGTTGTACTCATCACAACTGGTATGGATAGTAAAATATGTATACCATGATCAGATTCAAATTTCTTATCAGTTTGAACTCGAAGAATTCATAACCTAGTGCATCTGACGAGCATTCAGCGTCCCATTGTAAATATGACCTTGAAAGCGTTATCATGATTTTCCAATTTTATATGTGTTGCAGGTGGTTGTAGAATCAGTAAAGTCATTTCTCCCCAAAAAGTGAGACATTTATCAGTGAATGTAAGTTGTAGCAGCTGTGGTTTCTTGCAATCATCTGTTCTATACTCTCTCTTCTTGTGTGTGTAAGTGCACTTTGTTTTTGTTTCTTATGCAGGACATACATGGTTCAACCGTTGTCGGCAGTCAGATAACAATAGCAACAACCTATATTCCTTAACTAGTTCAAACTTCAAACTGTGTGTTCATTATCTTCTACGAAATGCTTGTATCCCCGTGGCATCATTTTAAATGCAACTTGTAAAGATCAAACAAGTTTGTAGAAAATTTTGGAGGTTATTGAACTGTTGGGACAAATAGTTGGACTTGGAATTCTATGACTTTATTATTTTGGGTGTGATCCAGAAACTTTCTGGTGGTGGTTACTGGAACCATTTAGCTAAGGGTGTTAACCTAGTTAAAGGCCATTGCAAGCAACTTCAATATATTGTTGAGAGGGGATTACTGCCAATAATCCGTCGCGTAAGAAGCGTAGACCAAGTGCCAACAGGCAGAGAGAACACCACCATCAATATTTAAGAAGTGCATGCCAACTGTGAAGAACAGTCGCTACCAATAGGTGAATGCCAGATTGCCACCAAGAATACATTCTTATCTCAAGCATAAGCTACAGGGTAAATTCTTATCTATCAAGATTCGAAACGACGAACAGAATAATCGCAGAACATTTACCAATAGATTAACTATCTGGTGTCTTGTGTCGATTACCAATAAAGTTTGACTGTGTTCTAGTGCATATCCTTCACATTAACTACAAAGTTGTTCTGCCTTGTTCATACTTTGATCAAGACTGGACATATTTTCTTTACCAGTGACCTGAGTTGTTCTGCCTTGTTCATACTTTGATCAAGACTGGACATATTTTCTTTATCAGTGACCTGAGTTGGAAACTCGCCAGCATCTAATTCTTTACCGATAAACAAAAAACTGGACATATTTCCTTTAGAATTTGTCAAGTGGGTTAGTACCTGGAGATTGGGCCAAGCATCTATTTGTTGCCGAATCCGCGAATCTGATGCTCCTTAGTCCTAAACACCGAGGGGTTAAATGGACTGAGAAGAATGTAAGCTCGGATGGGATTTTCATTTTATATACTACATGATAACTGAGAAAAAGTGTCTTGTACAATTCGACCACAAATCAATTGATGTGTCAGCTAAAGTCATAGAAGTTCCATGCTCAGGTTACCCAACTGGATTGATTGGAATTTCCAAAGGGGTTTGTATTATTTTGTCGGTCCGCGAGTTATAACCCCAGAGGTGTCACCATCCTTCCACAAAAACTCATCAAAACAAAACTAACACAAAAACCCCATCAAAACAAAATTAACACAAAAACCCCAAATTTGATGAAACCAACATTTAAATTTGGGGTTTTTATATCAATTTTTAAAAATTTGGGATTTTTGTATCTATTTTGTTTACGATGGAGTTTTAATGGATCCCAACATTTGAGTTGGGTTTTTGTACCACAAGTTTGATCACCTTGGATTTTTACGACTAGTTTTGTTATTTTAATAATTAAGATTTAAGACGAGGAATTTAGATTTTCTATGTGGCAAATTGGCAATTTGACTACCACAGAAAAAGTGGATGTTTTTGGATACTGAAGCATTGCATCTGTACAAATGACTTGCTCGATAAAGATCAAGCTATTTGGCATACGTTGAATGTGCGTGATCGCCAGCCTGACGTTATTTTTCTTGGCCACCAGGAAATGTATACAATTATCATCTTGAAAACCGTAAGGCCAAGCACTATGTACGTGTCCCAACTGCAAATGCTCCAAGCAAATTTTTGCGCAACTATGATCCGGTGGTTTAGTGATCTCTTATCACCCACTCGTATTTCAGCCTTATAAGTTTGCACCTATGTAAACATCAGATTTTACTGAGTTATGCAGCGAATGACTTACTTAGATTTTCTCTTTACCAACAATGTAGCCCATACTACAAAGGGGTTAGCGTCATGTTTATACTTCACAGATTTGGGGGAGTATTATCGAATCAACAGAATACTAAAGCAAACATCTAAGCCAAACATACTCTCTTTTATTAGCTTAAGGGAAGATTACAAAACTTGTCCAACCAATGGACTTACAAGCTTATTCTATAAGCCTACAACAAAAACACTCTCTACTGCAATGCGGTTCCTCTACACATGAAGACTTGCATTTGCAAAGGTTCTATGGCCTATTAATAATGCCAAGAACCAGGCAAATCTGTGTGCAACTCATTTGCACGGCCTATGAACAACCATCTGTCGATAGGCAGTTCCCGTAACCGCCACAATCACTTTTTAACTGCTAACTTTAGTGCTGGCTTGCAGAATCGCACCACAATTGTTTCGAACGGTTAGGCTATGCCAAACTCGGGTATAAAGCCACTTTATAACTGTCTCTAACTTGATCTCTTGCTATGGCATGTGTGTGATGCACACACACACGTAACTGACAGCTTGAACTCAAATCCGACAATCGCTCAACTTGGCCCATGCCAATGTTCGGCAGTGATTGTGCAACACTCATCTTGGTCTCTACCAAGTATTCGGCAATGGTTGCGCGTCACTCATCTTGGCCTCTGTCAGGTACTCTACAATGGTTGCGCTACATTTATCCCGCCATGTACTTAGCATATTTGGATGCCAACATCCAAATATCATGCCAATTGAGTCTTTCCTTACTTAGTTCAGCTTCATACTTCATATGCATCACTTGCATTCTTTTTTCCAAGCAATAATCATCAATGGAGCATTTGGAAACGTCTCTGTTGCATATGCATTGTCCAAGCCTTGGCCAATGCTTGAGACAATTCCAAAGTCATTCCATGACTTGCATTTCATCATTTATTCCTTCCTTGAGCTGGACTAACTCTGGATAAGGATATGCAACACTATCTCATATGCCAAGTAACCTTTCTTGTCTCAGCCATGTTGGCGCTACATCGTCGGACTGTGCAGCTCCATCAGCCAGGCTATAACTTCAGTATTGCGCAGCCTTTGCACTTAATTGTTGGGACCAGTCATATTAAGGGATATCCCTTTCGTAACCCTTAATTATAGGGGAGGGATATGAGTAAAAAGACAATCTCACTATGGTTTGCTTTCCTCCCTTTCGTGTAAATAGTGCCAAATAGAACCTCAATTTCCATTTTTTTTCTTCCAAATTTTATTTCCACGGGTTTACATAATTATTATTTATGAGTAAAAAAAATTGAAGAGAAAAAAACGAAAATATAATAGGAAATAAAGAGTTTTAGTAGAAATAGAAGAGTTAACAGTGAAAGTAAAACTAAAAATTCTCAAACGGAAAATAAGTATCCCTTGAAAATCACACGGAAACTTAGTTTCTATAAAGCAGAATTTTACATGGAAACTATTTCCCTTCCCTACTGCCTAGACCAGATCTGATCCAGTTTTAAATGTAGGGAAATGATATCCCTACTTAGAAGGGATATGGGAGAGCATAATAGATGGATTTTGTGAAATCTCTCCACATTTAAGAGATAGAGAAGGTAAATTATGCACCATAGTGCTTGTCCTAAGTGCGAACTTTTATGAAGGCCACAAAGATGTCTGGATTGGCGTGATGATCTCATTTATGCTTTCTCATATAAATGTGTTAATGTGACAGCGTGTTTGTTTTTGAAGAATCCAGGAATTGTATTACGGGGTAATTCAATTCATGGAATTCAAAATTTGCCAAATCGCCAAATGTTTGGTTGAGGTAGTTTACTTATAAGGTAATCCAAATCTGCCGAATCGCTTTAATGCTTGCCCTTTCAAATTTAAATTAATAACAAAATAAATATGAATTTAAATGGACTTCAACGTTTAAAATTTGAGACATATTGTTACAGGAAATGATGCAGGATTCGTATCCCTCCAGCAACGTATTTCCACCTTGCCGATGAAAGATGGTGGTCTTGGTGTCTACATTATGGCAGATACAAACCACTACGTCTATGTCGCATCCTGTATTCATACCAAGGGTTTGCAATATATTATGCTTAATATATCCTCTATGTGCCAAACAGTTGTTTCCAACAAGGTTTAATTAAGTAGCTTCGTAGAGGTATGTGGATTGCCTTTTTCTACTTTCACACGTCAATAAATATTGCTCCCAATCCAATGGATTATCTGGATGTGTTGTATTTTGATGTAGCTAAAAAGAACATTCCTAAATACTTTCCTATGTCTAGTCGGGATTTTGTTTTATAGCAAAGTAACAGGATGGCTCATCCTGAAGATTTTCTGACGGCAATTCCTATCAGTGGTTTAAATCAGAATATAGGACCTAGGCATTTTCTTTATGTTTTAAAGTACAGATTGGGTATACTTCTTTTCAGCGAAGACAATACATTCTCAAGTTGTAACAAAAATATGCATATTTTTGGGATCATGCTTTGCATTGCCCTAACGGCGTCGGTTGTGAGGGATATTTTTACTGATATTTGCTATAAGAATAGTGTGCATGCCAGAAAGGAGGTAGTTCTCGATTTTTATCTGATAATAACACTTCCTTGAGACCTGCGAATATTCTTATTTACTGTTGGGAGAACGGTAAGGATGTATGTTTCGATGTCACTAGTATTTCACCCTTCACTAGTGGTGGGGTGGGTGTGGGGTGGGGGTGGAGGGGTGGGGGCGCTCGTACTTTCATAACCGGTAATGCCATTTCTAGCGCTACTTCGTGTAAACACAATAAATA
Source organism: Papaver somniferum (assembly GCF_003573695.1). NCBI lineage: Eukaryota > Viridiplantae > Streptophyta > Magnoliopsida > Ranunculales > Papaveraceae > Papaver > Papaver somniferum. Next base: position 7,249,187 of record NC_039359.1, read on the forward strand.
CTTAGACAAGTGCTCCCTCCATGGTTATATTTTTGGGGTTTTAGCTTTCTCGATTTTGG